>NC_051222.1:39425675-39560675 GCF_015220715.1 Pygocentrus nattereri | reverse complement strand
ATTCTGCCGTGTAATCACGATCGATCACATTCTGCTGTGTAATCACGATCGATAACATTCTGCTGTGTAATCACGATCGATCATTCTGCCGTGTAATCACGATCGATAACATTCTGCCGTGTAATCACGATCGATAACATTCTGCCGTGTAATCACGATCGATAACATTCTGCCGTGTAATCACGATCGATCACATTCTGCTGTGTAATCACGATCGATCATTCTGCCGTGTAATCACGATCGATAACATTCTGCCGTGTAATCACGATCGATCATTCTGCCGTGTAATCACGATCGATCACATTCTGCCGTGTAATCACGATCGATAACATTCTGCCGTGTAATCACGATCGATCACATTCTGCTGTGTAATCACGATCGATCATTCTGCCGTGTAATCACGATCGATAACATTCTGCCGTGTAATCACGATCGATCATTCTGCCGTGTAATCACGATCGATCACATTCTGCTGTGTAATCACGATCGATAACATTCTGCTGTGTAATCACGATCGATAACATTCTGCTGTGTAATCACGATCGATCATTCTGCCGTGTAATCACGATCGATAACATTCTGCCGTGTAATCACGATCGATCACATTCTGCCGTGTAATCACGATCGATCATTCTGCCGTGTAATCACGATCGATAACATTCTGCCGTGTAATCACGATCGATCATTCTGCCGTGTAATCACGATCGATAACATTCTGCCGTGTAATCACGATCGATCACATTCTGCTGTGTAATCACGATCGATCATTCTGCCGTGTAATCACGATCGATAACATTCTGCCGTGTAATCACGATCGATCATTCTGCCGTGTAATCACGATCGATCACATTCTGCTGTGTAATCACGATCGATAACATTCTGCTGTGTAATCACGATCGATCATTCTGCCGTGTAATCACGATCGATAACATTCTGCCGTGTAATCACGATCGATAACATTCTGCCGTGTAATCACGATCGATCACATTCTGCCGTGTAATCACGATCGATCATTCTGCCGTGTAATCACGATCGATCATTCTGCCGTGTAATCACGATCGATAACATTCTGCCGTGTAATCACGATCGATCACATTCTGCCGTGTAATCACGATCGATCATTCTGCCGTGTAATCACGATCGATAACATTCTGCCGTGTAATCACGATCGATCATTCTGCCGTGTAATCACGATTGATCACGTTTTGCTGTGTAATCCCGTACAGTTTGAAGTTGGTTACTCGTATTTCCACCAAATTACGCTGCACTAAATGTCTCTAGCTCTCCGGACCACCACCATCTTGTTATCTGCCTAGGGTGCACCCAAGTCAGACACAAATCTACGAGATTTCAGGTTCGTACCTTCGGTTCCCTGAAGACCACCAATGCAGTCCAGAGCTCACTGGAAAACGTGTGGAGTTTTGCAGTCTCTTGCAAAGTTTTCCCCTCTCCTGGGGTATATTCATGATGTCATCAGTGATTAGTCACCATCAACTCGACTTTCATCACATGTCGAGAGGTGCAGGCCCTAACAGACAGTGCCGAGGAAACTTTATCTGGAGTTTTGTCTGTGTTGGTGGTGAAATCCCACAGACCGATCACAGCTGGTGATCTTCCTCAGGGAGCAGGATGGAGGAGACTCGAATAGCACCGCCTACTTTACTGTTTATTTGTACTGGTTTTCACTCTTGGACCCTTCAAGTTCCTTTTGATGCTCTTCTTCTTTTATTTAGGTAAAGAACTCTGAATGTCCTTCATGTATGAGATGTGCTGTATAAATAAACTCTCCCTCCAACACGTCACTCTAAAACAGCAGCCGTGATTGGCCGCCCTGCGCGTCAGTTAAACGGCCCCTCCCTTCAAAGCCGGCCGGCTTCACCACGTTAAGAGACGGAACTCGGAACGAAACGCAGGAGTTTGACTTACTGTATAACTTTAGCTGCGATTTCTCGGAATTCTGAGCTCAGCTGCTCCAGCTGTTCTCGGGATATGGAGGGGCGGAGCCACAGGTACGAATGCACAGGCGAGATCAGGTCCTTCACTGAGGAGATGTGACCCTGTTTACACATACAGGCATTAAAATCATACAGCAGATAATAATAAAGTAGATTATATCACAGATATAAGAAATAATAACAATGCAGTCCACTATATCACTCATATAATAATAATAATAATAATAACAAGACCATAGTAAATTATCATTGGCATGAGACAATAATATTGACAATAATAATGCAGTAGACTACAATCATTCAAATAATAATAATAATAATAATAATAATAATACAGCAGACCTTTCTGAAGTGTAGAACTCTCTGAATGTAATCACGCTGCAGAACCTCCTGATCTTCTATCTGATCCCCATAACTGTGAGCGATGAGATCCTTCAGCTCGTCCACCAGGGGGCGACACAGAGCATCGTCCTCTATCCTGCGCTGCAGGTGGACCCTACAAACAGAACAGAGCTGGACGGTCAGACTGGATCTCAAAAAGCTCCTTGGTTTAGTTATTACCTGCTGAGGAACGTTTTCTACAGAGTCTCATGGTCAAAGACGTTCCAGCGCACTAGAACCTTCATTCCCTGAAAATTACATATATATATATATAAAATGGCTAACTAGAGCCCAGAAATGTTCAGCTATAGGCCGAGAGTAAAGAGCCAGATTCAACATGACTGAAAAGTCACTGAGTGTCTATTCAGTGACCAGACAACTGAGTTTTAGATGCTGCTGGTTTTTAGCTTCATCGGGGTTAGCTTGATGCTAGAGGTGCTGATGGAAATTAGCACCATGATGGGGTGTTAACTGAATAAAGACAGGCTGAACTGCAGTAAACACGCCTGTGTGTGACTGACGGGCGGCTGTAACGGCTCTCAGTGTGAACTACGTCACCATGTCGATGATTTAACAGTTTAATCATAACAGTTCAGCTGACCACAGCAGAGCGGACAATCCGCCCTGCCGGCGTTGTTGATAGCACGTCGATGTTGTACTGACATCAGCGTCCCAGCGTTTCTACCTCAGGGACTGAGTCAGCCCCCAATTTCATATTGACTGGTTCTGTTTGACTGATTCATTACATACAGAGCTATTAATGTGAGTGAGAGGGAGCGTATAGTTTTTCAACACAAGCGGCCCCAGTACTGACCCCTGTGGAACACCACAGGTAACAGCACTGTATCAAATCACCATATTTACAGAAACTGTTGTGATATGACCAACAAAGACAATCCAAAAACAAATCTGCTTACACTTACTTCCATTAAAATGTTTTTCTTTCTCCAGCATAGTTTCCGTTTTAGAAATACAAGATTTTGTTCCCTACTCTGACCACATATAATAACATTCCAGTGGTTGTTGTACAGTAATATTTCACTGCTGTCAGAACAATCTCCATTTTTCAGTTTTGACATAATTTGAAAGTAGCCGTGGTGCTATATATTGCGTGTAAATATCATGATGAAAGGACCAACAGAAATTACCCAAATTTGCTTGGGAAAAAGTCTAGTTCCATAGACTTACATTAAAAGTAGAGAAGTTTATTTCCTTTTCCTGTAAAGTTACCATTTTGGAGATACAGCAATACTGAAATGTGTAGTGTGACCTGTTGAAGTGGGGCAGGTTGTCCAGGTCTAGCAGGGCGGAATGGGCGGTGATCTTGGAGACGTTAAATTCTCCGATCAGCTCGTGCAGCCTGCGGCCCAGACGGTTACCTACAACACACACAGGATTCACCGATTCACCAACAGGGCTCACATCGACTCGGACAGCAGGTCAACTGTACAAGTGGAAGGATAACGGTGTAAAGCTAACATGTTCTCATTTCGACTCGACGGAAACACACAGACGGAAGTGGGATAAATAATTCCAACTTTCTGCAGGAACGGGATGAAATCTCGTGAGAATGGGACTGAAAAAAACAGTCCGGCGCAGATCTGTAGTCTAACTCACAGCGTTTGATTTGGGAGGCGGCCCATCTGAGTCATTCTAAATGAAGGCGTAGCGTGCAGCATTTGATTTGGGACGTGGCCCGTCAGACTCACTGTAAACGAAGGCGTAATGCGCAGTGTATGATTTGGGATGCGGCCCGTCTGGCTCGCTGTAAATTAATGCTTAGCGTGCAGTGTTTGATTTGGGACGTGGCCCGTCTGGCTCGCTGTAAATGAACGTGTAGTGCTCAGTGTTTAATTTGGTATGCAGGCAATGACTCACTGCTGAATCCAGAGCCGCAGTGCGTGACGATGTCCAGCAAGGCCTCTGGCAGCACCCCCTGCTGTCTGAAGTGCTGAATAAAGATGTCCCCTTGCCTCTTGGACAGTTTGGACCCGTCTTTGTTGAGCAGAAGGGGCAGGTGGGCGAAGGTGGGTGGAGTCCAGCCAAGGGCGCGGTACAGCTGCAGGTGTTTACAGGTGGAGATCAGCCACTCCGAACCTCGCAGAACATGACTCACCTGCATGTGCCAGTCGTCCACCACGCTGGCTAGGTGATAGGTGGGGAACCCGTCGGCCTTCACGATCACCGGGTCACCCTCCACCTGCCCCACGGCATGCTGGGTAAAGCCAAACACCAGGTCCTGGAACGGCTCCAAGCTGTCGGACAAACGGAAACGGACAACAGACGGAATTCCAGCGGACAGTTTCTCCTGAACCTGGTCAGCGTGGAGTGACCGACACCTGTTATCGTACCTGAGAAACAGATCATCAAAGGAGAGCACCTGTCAATCAGCGAGAACCACACACTATCATCTGTTCTCAGCAATAGACACTGACAGACTGATAGAGAGCTGTGCACATCATTAGATTTATCAGGGCCTGTATTACAGAAACACCTTCCCTTTGAAACCTGTGTTTGGTCTCCATGACGACTTCAGTTTAGTTCAGCATCTATTCCAGAATAACAGCTCCTGTCTTCATCATCTCATCATTAACTCCAGATCAGAAAACATCCTAACTAGACTAAACCTCCTAAATCCTGTTCTAACTTTAGGATGAACCCCAACAAGGTCCTAACTTCTGTTTAAGGCCCGTTTCTCTGGTTCTGAGGCGGCTGAGTCAGCCAGCGTAGTACACTACCAGCATAATGAGCTCCATTTATTTCTACTGTAAAACGCGGCTTTCACTGGGAGACGTTTTTCTCTTCTAACTCTGCGCTTTAAACATCTCAGACGCTGCCGACTCGAACTCCACCGCCCCTCTGATCACCTTCCTGCGTTAATGTAGATGATGGAGTATTACAGTGATGGAGGTGAATAATGAGGAGGCGGAGCTGAACATGTGTCTGTTTATTAGGAGGAGGAACGTTAACGCGCTCGGCTAAAGCTTTTGGGAAAGGGAGACTGAAACTGTGGAGCGGCGATGCTCTGATAAACAGCAGGGGGCGACTGATAAACAGCAGGGGGCGACTCTGATAAACAGCAGGGGGAGCTCTGATAAACAGCAGGGGGAGCTCTCGAAAATATCAAACATTTGTTGCATCTGAAGTGGAATCTGTTTCACTGTAATCAATTACGCTGAATAACTCGCTATTGTGGGCTCCTCCCCTTGTGGAGAACCTTCGCTCTGCTCAGTGACTGAGCTGTGTTTATGTGGTATTAATAACAACAATAATATTAAGCCCAATTAGCCCTTTGTTCTGCGCGTTCTCGTCTAGGGGTAGACGATTTATGTTGAGATGGGGACGGTGAAGTGTTGCAGCTAAATGACCCTCCAATCCAAGGTTTTTCAGTGACTCCAAACAGAAAGTTATGAAGAAAAAGAAAAACCAGTGAGATGAAAGAGTAAAGAAACCCACAAATCTGAGCTAACTTCCCTGTTCCACCTTAAATAGTCCAGCTGTTCTGACGCCTGAAGCGCCAGAATGTAACTGCTGCTCCATTTAAGACGAAACAGGAAAATTCTCAAGAATCTGGAGAATCTCTGACTTCAGCTTCATATCACTGAAGAATTAGGGGGGGTGATAATAAATAACTGCCCCCCTCTTTGAAGGCGTATGATCCCTAAATGTAACTAAAGCCCAGCAGTGAGGAGCTGAACTTTCCCCTCCTCTGCTGTCCCTGCAGACGGGCAGGGTCGCCTACAGAGCGGCGCTAGTAGCTGTTAATGAAGTGATGCTCTTTTATTAGAGGGTCTCATTTCAGAGGAAGATCTCAACCACTGCCCTGTAGCTCAGGAACAAGGAGCAACACTAGAAAACAATGGGTAGGGGTGAAAAGCAGAAATGGGATGGGGCCTTAATGACAATTAACGTAATAACAATAAAGAAATCAGAATTCAACCACGTCACTGTTACCGTGGCGTCTGTCCGTTGCGTAGCGCCTCCCTCTTTAGCAGCTCCAGCCTCTGATTGGTGCAGAAGCAGCGGTAGGCGTGGCCAGACTCCAGCAGAGCCACGGCAGCAGCCGAGTAGAGATGAAGCCTCTGAGACTGAACATACGGCCCATAGAGACCACCTTTACTCCCACCCTCGTCAGGAGGGATGCCTGCACACACACACACACACAGATCAGGGTTCTTGATTAGTGCCGATCGGCTCTGGCGCAGCAGTGTAGTGAGGGTGTCGCTGCGGTGAGGTACCCGCCCACTCCAGCTGGTCCTCGATGTCCCGCGCAGCCGCAGGAACCAGGCGAGAACGATCGGTGTCCTCCAGCCTCAGGATGAATGTCCCAGCATGCTGCTGGGCAAACAGGAAGTTATACAGCGCCGTACGGAGACCACCAAGGTGAAGAAACCCTGAAGAGCACAGAGAGAGAGAGAGAGAGAGAGAGAGAGAGAGAGAGAGACAGATAAATAGAGAGACACATAGAGATACAGAGAGATACAGAGAGAGAGAGAGAGAGAGAGACACACACATAGAGATACAGAGAGAGAGAGAGAGAGGGAAAGAGAGGCAGAGAGAGAGAGGGAGAGGGAAAGAGAGACAGAGAGAGAGAGAGACAGATAGATAGAGAGACACATAGAGATACAGAGAGAGACAGAGAGAGAGAGAGAGAGAGAGAGAGAGAGGGAAAGAGAGGCAGAGAGAGAGAGGGAGAGGAAAAGAGAGACAGAGAGAGAGAGAGACAGATAGATAGAGACACATAGAGATACAGAAAGAGAAAGAGAGAGAGAGAGAGATACACAGAGAGAGAGACACAGAAAGAGAGACAGAGAGAGAGACAGATAAATAGAGAGACACATAGAGATACAGAGAGATACAGAGAGAGAGAGAGAGAGAGAGACACACACATAGAGATACAGAGAGAGAGAGAGAGAGAGAGAGAGAGAGGGAGAGAGAGGGAGAGAGAGAGTCAGTGTTGGCAGTCTGTAGTCAGTGTTAACAGTCAGTGGTCAGTGTTGACGGTCAGTGTTGGCAGTCAGTGGTCAGTGTTGGCAGTCTGTAGTCAGTGTTAACAGTCAGTGGTCAGTGTTGACAGTCAGTGGTCAGTGTTGGCAGTCTGTAGTCAGTGTTGGCAGTCTGTAGTCAGTGTTAACAGTCAGTGGTCAGTGTTGGCAGTCAGTGGTCAGTGTTGGCAGTCTGTGGTCAGTGTTAACAGTCAGTGGTCAGTATTTACGGTCAGTGTTGGCAGTCAGTGGTCAGTGTTGGCAGTCTGTAGTCAGTGTTAACAGTCAGTGGTCAGTTTTTGAGGGAGTTTTTCCTTGCCACTGTTGCCCCTGGCTTGCCCACTGGTGGGTTTCTGTACATTCTGTACATTCTTTCAGTCCTGTGGAAACTTTGTCTTTTCTGAAATCCTGTAAAGCTGCTTTGTGACAACATCCGTTGTAAAAAGCGCTATACAAATAAATTTGATTTGATTTGATTTGATATGTTGACAGTCAGTGGTCAGTGTTGGCAGTCTGTAGTCAGTGTTAACAGTCAGTGGTCAGTGTTAACAGTCAGTGGTCAGTGTTGGCAGTCTGTGGTCAGTGTTAACAGTCAGTGGTCAGTGTTGGCAGTCTGTGGTCAGTGTTGGCAGTCTGTGGTCAGTGTTAACAGTCAGTGGTCAGTGTTGGCAGTCTGTGGTCAGTGTTGACAGTCAGTGGTCAGTGTTGACAGTCAGTGGTTAGTGTTAACAGTCAGTGGTCAGTGTTGACAGTCTGTGGTCAGTGTTGGCAGTCAGTGGTCAGTGTTGGCAGTCAGTGGTCAGTGTTGGCAGTCAGTGGTCAGTGTTGACAGTCTGTGGTCAGTGTTGGCAGTCAGTGGTCAGTGTTGACAGTCAGTGGTTAGTGTTAACACTCAGTGGTCAGTGTTGGCAGTCAGTGTTGACAGTCAGTGGTCAGTGTTGGCAGTCAGTGGTCAGTGTTGGCAGTCAGTGGACAGTGTTGGCAGTCAGTGGTCAGTGTTGACAGTCAGTGGTTAGTGTTAACAGTCAGTGGTCAGTTTTGGCAGTCAGTGGTCAGTGTTGGCAGTCAGTGTTGACAGTCAGTGGTCAGTGTTGGCAGTCAGTGGACAGTGTTGGCAGTCAGTGGTCAGTGTTGGCAGTCAGTGTTGACAGTCAGTGGTCAGTGTTGGCAGTCAGTGGACAGTGTTGGCAGTCAGTGGTCAGTGTTGACAGTCAGTGGTCAGTGTTGGCAGTCAGTGGTCAGTGTTGGCAGTCAGTGGTCAGTGTTGACAGTCAGTGTTGACAGTCAGTGGTCAGTGTTGGCAGTCAGTGGACAGTGTTGGCAGTCAGTGGTCAGTGTTGACAGTCAGTGGTCAGTGTTGGCAGTCAGTGGTCAGTGTTGACAGTCAGTGTTGACAGTCAGTGGTCAGTGTTGACAGTTACCAGTGGGGCTCGGGGCGAATCTGACTCGAACTCCGCGCGCTTCAGTCTCGGCCGCTGTGCTGGCGCAGTTCCGGTGTGGAGCGGAAGCTTTGGAGGCGTTCAGCGCCGCTCGCGCTGTAACCCGGCCGGAAGCGGAGCGCGAGCACAGACAGCGCTGCGGAAACACGAACATCTCCAACAAACCGGAAAGCCCGGATTCTCCGCCGCTTCCGTCTAACTGCCCCTCAGAGAGACGCCGCACTGACCGCTCCGCTCGCGCAGCGGCGCTAATCCGCAGCACTGTCCGCCCCGGAACTGACGTCGGAGCGCAGCCGGCCTCACACTTCACAATAAAAGCCCGAAGCGGTTCCGCTGCTCCCTCTCTGGCGCGTGATCACAGCTTTTGCGCACAAACGGTGCGTCGTGTGTGTCACAAAGGCTATTTACGTTCTCTGAAGCTGCGCGATCCCCAAAACTAGAGAGAGAGAGAGAGAGAGAGAGAGAGCGTCAGAGAGAGAGACAGAGAGTGAGAGAGTAAGAGTCAGAGAGAGAAAGAGTGAGAGAGAGAGTGAGAGTAAGAGAGAGTAAGAGTCAGAGAGAGACAGAGTGAGAGAGTAAGAGTCAGAGAGAGAGTGAGAGAGTAAGAGTCAGAGAGAGAAAGAGTCAGAGAGAGAGAGAGTAAGAGTCAGAGAGAGAGTAAGAGAGAGAGACAGACAGAAACAGAGAGAGAGTAAGAGTCAGAGAGAGTAAGAGACAGAGTAAGAGAGAGAGACAGAGAGTAAGAGTCAGAGAGAGAGAGTAAGTCAGAGAGAGCGAGAGAGACAGTAAGAGTCAGAGAGAGAGAGAGAGACAGAAAGATAGTAAGAGTCAGAGAGAGAGAGAGAGACAGAGAGAACAGAGAGATAGTAAGAGTCAGAGAGAGAGAGAGAGAGAGAGAGAACAGAGAGAGAGAGAACAGAGAGAGAGAGACAGAGAGTGAGAGAGTAAGAGTCAGAGAGAGAAAGAGTGAGAGAGAGAGTGAGAGTAAGAGAGAGTAAGAGTCAGAGAGAGACAGAGTGAGAGAGTAAGAGTCAGAGAGAGAGTGAGAGAGTAAGAGTCAGAGAGAGAAAGAGTCAGAGAGAGAGAGAGTAAGAGTCAGAGAGAGAGTAAGAGAGAGAGACAGACAGAAACAGAGAGAGAGTAAGAGTCAGAGAGAGTAAGAGACAGAGTAAGAGAGAGAGACAGAGAGTAAGAGTCAGAGAGAGAGAGTAAGTCAGAGAGAGCGAGAGAGACAGTAAGAGTCAGAGAGAGAGAGAGAGACAGAAAGATAGTAAGAGTCAGAGAGAGAGAGAGAGACAGAGAGAACAGAGAGATAGTAAGAGTCAGAGAGAGAGAGAGAGAGAGAGAGAACAGAGAGAGAGAGAACAGAGAGAGAGAGAACAGAGAGAGAGAGACAGAGAGATAGTAAGAGTCAGAGAGAGAGAGACAGAGAGAGAACAGAGAGAGAGAGAGACAGAGAGAGAACAGAGAGAGAGAGAGACAGAGAGAGATGTAGGACTGATATGGCCACTCACTGTCCCCCTGGCTACAGAGGTCAATGGTAGGACACGAGGGGACTCTTTAGGAAGATACACACTTCACTCACCTCTTGGGAACAGCACAGTAGATTATATGGTAACAGATTTAGAGCCTTTCTCTCTCAGAGCGTTCACTGTTAAAGCTCTAACCCCTCTGTCTGACCACAGCCCAATTACCGTGTTCATTAAAAGGACAGAGACTAACAGACTAACAGCCCAGTGAGCTGTACAGCATCAGGAGACCATACAGACGGGCCCAAAACAGCACAGAGGAGTTCCAGAAAGCAGTCAAAGACCCCAACATTCAGATTAGACGGCTTTCTGGACACCACATACACTCACAGTAAAGAAGGTGTTAATCTGGCCGTAAAACATCCATCCATCCATCCATTTTCTAAGCCGCTTCTCCATCAGGGTCGCGGGGGGGTGTTGGAGCCCATCCCAGCGGCCTTCGGGCGGAAGGCAGGATACACCCTGGATGGGCCGCCAGTCCATCGCAGGGCCGTAAAACATGTTACTGCTAAATGCTGTAAATGTAAATGTAAAACATGTAAATCTGATTTTTGACAAAACTGCAGAAAAGGCTAAACTAAACTTTAAAATGAGATCAAAACACAAACTCAGAAAAGAAGACAACTGGTTTGACCAAGAGTGCCAAAACAAAACTATCAAATCAGAAACATAGAGATCCAAATAATGCACACATACGCCTTCTTTACTGTGAGACACTAAAACAATATAAACATATTTTTATATGAGTTGACACTCATCGAGGAGTCAATCAGGACAAACCAGTTTTGGAATCATTGGATCAAACTGAAAAAGAAAGACTATGAACAACTGGCCATTCAAAATGAAAACGTATGGACAAGTCATTTCCAAACACTCCTCAAGAAGATAGAATTCGACCCAAACTCTGAACAAAATGACATAAAGAGAAAACTTGAGAAACTAGAATTGACTGTTAAAAATGAGCAAAACCCTTTAGACTTCTCAATCACTGAACAGGAGCCTAATGATCAAATGAAAAGCCTAACACCAAATAAAGCCTGTGGGCCTGACGGCGTCCTAAACGGGATGCTAAAATATACGACTTCTAAACTTCAGTTAGCTATTCTAAAGTTATTTAATCTGGTTCTGAGTGTAGGTTACTTCCCTGAAATCTGGAATCACGGACTAATAACCCAGATCTTTAAAAGTGGAGATAAATCCGCCCCTAATAACTACCAAGGCATCTGTGTGAACAGTAATCTGGGGAAGTTGCTGTGCAGCACTTTAAACTCTAGATTCCTGAACTTCCTTATGGAGCACAGTGTGTTGAGTAGAAGTCAAATTCTCTAGTCACAAAAGTCACACCCTAATTGATAAATACATCGTCCAAGATAAAACCAAAATCTTTGCATGTTCTACTGATTTAAAAAGGCTTTTGATTCTATTTGGCACCAAGGACTAGGGGGGTACTTTTACTAGGGGGTAAAACATATGATCTAATTAAATCAATGTACACAGGAAATAAATGCGGCATAAAAATTGGCAATAAACAAACAAATTCCATCTCCCAGGAGCGCAGAGTGAGACAGGGCTGCTGTTTAAGCCCAACTCTATTTAATATCTACATTAATGAATTGGCGAAGATATTGGAGGAGTCCACAGCTCCCGGTCTCACTCTGCACGACTCGGAGATCAAATTCCTGCTCTATGCAGATGACCTGGTTCTGCTGTTCCCCTCAGAACAGGGCCTACAGCAGAACCTGGACCTGCTGGAGCAGTACTGCCAGACCTGGGCCCTGGCAGTAAACCTGAAAAAGACGAATATAATGATATTTCAGAAAGGATCCAGATCTCAGGGAAAACAACACACATTTAGGTTAGACAAACCAGATTAATCACTTCTCAAGCTATAATTATTTAGGCATCAAAATCAGTTCTTCAGGTCATTTCCCTCAGGCAGTGAGTGAACTGAGAGAAAAATCTCGCAGGGCTTTCTTTGCCATAAAACGTCATATATTTGTAGAAATTCCGATCAGAATTTGGATAAAAACATTTGAGTCAGTAATTGAACCAATTGCCCTTTATGGCAGTGAAGTGTGGGTCCGCTAACCAATCAGGAATTTCCCAATTGGGACAAACATCTGATTGAGACTCTGCATGCACAACAAGTACACAGAAACACCACCAACAACGCACGCAGAGCAGAATTAGGTCAGTACCCACTAATTATGAAAATACAAAACAGGGCAAGCAAATTTTGGATGCACCTAAAAAACAGCGACCCCCACTCACATCATCATAAAGCTCTGCAGTACCAGGAGTGGAGCAAAGACCACAATCCCCTCACACAGCTTGTCCTGAACTACACACTAACCTGCACTAACACACACACACTCACACACACACACACACACACACACACACACACACACACACTAACACTGTTACCCATCAGGACCAGCCTGTAATACACACACACACACACACACACTAACACTGTTACCCATCAGGACCAGCCTGTAATACACACACACACACACACACACACACACACACACACACACACACACACACACACACACACTAACACTGTTACCCATGAGGACCAGTCTGTAATACACACACACACACTAACACTGTTACCCATCAGGACCAGTCTGTAATACACACACACACACTAACACTGTTACCCATCAGGACCAGCCTGTAATACACACACACACAGACACACACACACACTAACACTGTTACCCATCAGGACCAGCCTGTAATACACACACACACAGACACACACACACACTAACACTGTTACCCATGAGGACCAGTCTGTAATACACACACACACACACACACTAACACTGTTACCCATCAGGACCAGTCTGTAATACACACACACACACTAACACTGTTACCCATCAGGACCAGCCTGTAATACACACACACACAGACACACACACACACTAACACTGTTACCCATCAGGACCAGCCTGTAATACACACACACACAGACACACACACACACTAACACTGTTACCCATGAGGACCAGCCTGTAATACACACACACACACACACGTGCACGCACTAACACTGTTACCCATCAGGACCAGCCTGTAATACACACACACACACACACTAACACTGTTACCCATCAGGACCAGCCTGTAATACACACACACTAACACTGTTACCCATCAGGACCAGCCTGTAATACACACACACACAGACACGCACACTAACACTGTTACCCATGAGGACCAGTCTGTAATACACACACACACACACACTAACACTGTTACCCATCAGGACCAGTCTGTAATACACACACACACACTAACACTGTTACCCATCAGGACCAGCCTGTAATACACACACACACAGACACACACACACACTAACACTGTTACCCATCAGGACCAGCCTGTAATACACACACACACAGACACACACACACACTAACACTGTTACCCATGAGGACCAGTCTGTAATACACACACACACACACACACTAACACTGTTACCCATCAGGACCAGTCTGTAATACACACACACACACTAACACTGTTACCCATCAGGACCAGCCTGTAATACACACACACACAGACACACACACACACTAACACTGTTACCCATCAGGACCAGCCTGTAATACACACACACACAGACACACACACACACTAACACTGTTACCCATGAGGACCAGCCTGTAATACACACACACACACACACGTGCACGCACTAACACTGTTACCCATCAGGACCAGCCTGTAATACACACACACACACACACTAACACTGTTACCCATCAGGACCAGCCTGTAATACACACACACTAACACTGTTACCCATCAGGACCAGCCTGTAATACACACACACACAGACACACACACTAACACTGTTACCCATCAGGACCAGCCTGTAATACACACACACTGACACTGTTACCCATCAGGACCAGCCTGTAATACACACACACACAAACACACACACACACTGTTACCCATCAGGACCAGCCTGAAATACACACACACACACAAACACACACACACTGTTACCCATCAGGAGTAGCCTGTAATACACACACACACACACACACTAACACTGTTACCCATCAGGACCAGCCTGTAATACACACACACTGACACTGTTACCCATCAGGACCAGCCTGTAATACACACACACACACTAACACTGTTACCCATCAGGACCAGCCTGTAATACACACACACTGACACTTTTACCCATCAGGACCAGCCTGTAATACACACACACACAAACACACACACACTGTTACCCATCAGGAGTAGCCTGTAATACACACACACACACACACACTAACACTGTTACCCATCAGGACCAGCCTGTAATACACACACCCACAGACACACACACACACACACACACTAACATTGTCATCCATCAGGACCAGCCTGTAATACAAACACACTAACACTGTCACCCATCAGGACCAGCCTGTAATACACACACACACACACACACTGTTACCCATCAGGACCAGCCTGTAATACACACACACACACACACACACACACACACACACACACACACACACACACACACACACGCATGCACTAACACTGTTACCCATGAGGACCAGCCTGTAATACACACACACTAACACTGTTACCCATCAGGACCAGCCTGTAATACACACACACATACACACACACTAACACTGTTACCTGTCAGGACCAGCCTGTAATACACACACACATACACACACACTAACACTGTTACTTGTCAGGACCAGCCTGTAATACACACACACACACACACACACACACACACACACACACACGCATGCACTAACACTGTTACCCATGAGGACCAGCCTGTAATACACACACACTGACACTGTTACCCATCAGGACCAGCCTGTAATACACACACACACACAAACACACACACACTGTTACCCATCAGGAGTAGCCTGTAATACACACACACACACTAACACTGTTACCCATCAGGACCAGCCTGTAATACACACACACTGACACTTTTACCCATCAGGACCAGCCTGTAATACACACACACACAAACACACACACACTGTTACCCATCAGGAGTAGCCTGTAATACACACACACACACACACACTAACACTGTTACCCATCAGGACCAGCCTGTAATACACACACACTGACACCTTTACCCATCAGGACCAGCCTGTAATACACACACACACACAAACACACACACTAACACTGTTACCCATGAGGACCAGCCTGTAATACACACACCCACAGACACACACACACACACACACTAACATTGTCATCCATCAGGACCAGCCTGTAATACAAACACACTAACAGTGTTACCCATCAGGACCAGCCTGTAATACACACACACTGACACCTTTACCCATCAGGACCAGCCTGTAATACACACACACACACAAACACACACACTAACACTGTTACCCATGAGGACCAGCCTGTAATACACACACCCACAGACACACACACACACACACTAACATTGTCATCCATCAGGACCAGCCTGTAATACAAACACACTAACACTGTCACCCATCAGGACCAGCCTGTAATACACACACACACACACACACTGTTACCCATCAGGACCAGCCTGTAATACACACACACACACACACACACACACACACACACACACACACGCATGCACTAACACTGTTACCCATGAGGACCAGCCTGTAATACACACACACTAACACTGTTACCCATCAGGACCAGCCTGTAATACACACACACATACACACACACTAACACTGTTACCTGTCAGGACCAGCCTGTAATACACACACACATACACACACACTAACACTGTTACTTGTCAGGACCAGCCTGTAATACACACACACACACACACACACACACACACACACACACACACACACACACACACACACACGCATGCACTAACACTGTTACCCATGAGGACCAGCCTGTAATACACACACACATACACACACACTAACACTGTTACCTGTCAGGACCAGCCTGTAATACACACACACATACACACACACTAACACTGTTACTTGTCAGGACCAGCCTGTAATACACACACACACACACACACACACACACACACACACACACACACACACACACACACACACGCATGCACTAACACTGTTACCCATGAGGACCAGCCTGTAATACACACACACTAACACTGTTACCCATCAGGACCAGCCTGTAATACACACACACATACACACACACTGGTGGACATCTACTGCACATCAGCACCATCTGTTGGACATTTGCTGGAAATCTGCTGAACAACAGTGCTCACTGCATATTTTAATGAATGCTTTATGTTCTGCTAATTATACTAATCTGATTTTAATCCTAAACTGATCAAATGGATCAGCATCTCAACAAACATAACATTACCTTAATGTAAACATTAGTTTGTTATAGAAGCTCTCGCTCTGTTTATTTCTGTGATTTTGTTTTGTGTACTGTTTTATTTGCTGTTCATTTTGTTTGCTATGTTTTTTTGTTTTGTTTGCTGTTTTATTTGCTGTGTTTTTATGTGGTGTGTTTTGTTTCCTGTGCTCTTGTTTTGTTTGCTCTGTTTTTGTTTTGTTTGCTGTGTTTACTGTGTGTTTTTGCTGTTTTTGTTTGCTGTTTTGTGTAGCTGTTTTCTTTGCTGTGTTTTGTTTGTTGTGTTTCTGGTTTGTTTACTGTGTTTTGTTTGCTGTTTGTTTTTGCTGTTTTTGTTTGCTGTGTTATTTATTGTGTTTTGTTTTCTGTTTTGTTTACTGTGTCTTATTTACTGTGTTTTTTTGCTGTTTTGTTTAGCTGTTTTCTTTGCTGTGTTTTGTTTACTTTGTTTTTGTTTTGTTTACTGTTTTTGTTTGCTGTGTTTTATTTACTGTATTTTGTTTTGTTTGCTGTGTTTTTGTTTTGTTTGCTGTGTGTTGTTTACTGTGTTTTGTTTGCTGTGTGTTATTTACTGTGTTTTGTTTATTGTTTTTGGTTTGTTTGCTGTTTTCTTTGCTGTGTTTTGTTTACTGTATGTTCTTGCTGTGGTTTTGGTTAGTTTGCTGTGTTGTACTTGGTGTGTTTTGTTTGCTGTATTTTGTTTACCATGTTTTGTTTTGCTGTTTTCTTTGCTGTGTTTTGTTTGCTGTGTTTTGCTTTGCTGTGGTTTTTTTTTTTTTTACTGTTTTGTTTGGTGTGTTGTTCTTTTATTCTGTTTTGCTGTTTTTGTTTTGTTTGCTGTGTTTTTGCTGTTCTTGTTTTCTGTGTTTTGTTTTGCTGTGTTTTTTGTTTGCTGTGTTTTGTTTACTATGTTCTGTTTACTGTGTTTTTGGTTTGCTTTGTGTTTGTTTGCTGTTTTCTTTCTTCAGTTTTAAATCCTGTTTTTCTTTTGTTTAGTGTGTTTTATTTGCTGTTTTTTGTTGTTTTGTTTACTGTTTTTTGCTGTTTTGTTTGCTGAGTTTTTGTTTGCTTTATTTAGTTTGCTGAGTTTTTATTTTGTTTTTGTTTTGTTTACTGTATTTTGAGTCCTGAGTTTTTGTTTAGTTTGCTGTGTTTTATAGTTTCTCTGTCTAAATAAATCTCTTATTAACTGAACATGGTGTATTTATTGTTAGATTTTGTCTAAATATTAAAGCTTCTGTGTTGCTTTGTGTTTTAAACCTGCTTTGAGGATTTAACAACATGAATCTTTAACTGACAGGTTGGAGCCGCACCTCGTTAAGCAGGTCAGCGGTGAGGAGGTGATGAAGGAGGTGCTGCTGTGATCTCAGGTGTCTGATCTGTTTGGCTGTGACACTTTAATGTGGCTGAAGATTAGATTTCTCTCAGATGCTCATCAGGAATTCATCAGGGAAGCTTGCAGAGATTATTCAGAACCAGTTACTCAGGATTTCATTGTTGCTCACTCACAGCTGCTGAAGAACTGTGTGTAACAGTGAGAAAGAGTGAACACTGCAGAAGAGCACAGAACCCTGTAGAACACTGAAGAACAATGAAGAGATTCTGTAGAACAGTGAAGGGACTTTCTTTATCCTGTTTTCATGCATTGCTATAAAAGAATTATTTCAGTAAAAAACTGATTTATTGATTATTGCTTAATAATATTCTGATTAATATACTTACGAACAATATTCTGTTTATCACCATTTTTATTAGAGAAATAAAAATGTGTCTGATGTTAATCGGCAGCTGTTTATCAGGATTTCCAGTTTGATAATGACACTCTTATGAATGAAGGTTCTATAAGGAACCGATGTTGTGAACACAAACAGAACTTTATCTAGAACTTTTGCAGTAACTATTAATCAACCTTCCTTCCGCCCAAAGATGGCTGGGATAGGCTCCAGCACCCCCTGCGACCCTGATGGAGAAGCGGCTTAGAAAATGGATGGATGGATATAAATCAACATATTGACATAAAATAATGAAAATATTTAATTTACTTTTCAATTAAACAAACAAAACTTCCACTGATTTATTACATGTTTGTAGAAAAAACTTGACTGATTGATAGATAGACTGACTGGTTGATTGATCGATTAACTGATTGATTGATTGACTGACTGATTGATTCATTTACAGATTGACTGATTGATTGATTGATTGATTGATTAACTAACTGACAGATTGACTGACTGACTGATTGATTGACAGATTGATGATTGATTGATTGACCGACTGACTGACGGATTGACTGACTGACTGATTGATTGACTGACTGATTGATTTTGCTTCATGATGGGGGCTGAATTGTTATTGGACAAATGTCACAGATTTAGAAGATAAACAGGTGAGTTTATATTTGAGTTTGTTTATAATAAACATGTGTAAAGTCAACAGTGTTCTTTCATTCAGAAGCATTAAAAGAGCGTTAAGGACAGGAAATGACAGAGTAGACGGTGGACTGCAAAACCGACTGAAGGCGGAGCTTTTTGAAAATGGCTGCAGGCCACTGCTAAACTTTTCAGCTTATTTATTTCTATTCCGCTAGCTTAATCTTAGACAAGCACAAAAGATAAGTAACCATTTTTCAGGTTGTCTTTTCTTTATTTTTTATCTAGTTATTTTCAACAACTCCAACACTCTGGAGCACTGCGATATATTCGCCTATATAGACGACTGCTTTGATAGAGTCATCATGAGCAAGTCAAATAAGACGCCATCCACCAAGAGAAGCTGCCCCGAAGAATCGCCAGGAGCGGCCAGCCCACATACCAGCAGCACGGTGGAAGTTCTGGAGTCCATCAATAACAAGCTCTCCAGATTCGACGCGCGTCTGGCTCTAGTGGAAATACTCCACCAAGAGTTTCAGGCCCTGCGGGAGTCAGTGGAGTTCAGCCAGCAGCAGGTTGAATCACTCGCTGCAGAAAATGCGGTTCTGAGAGAGTCGGTGAAATCGCTCACCGAGGGAATGACCCGGCTCTCGGAGGAAAACAAAAAAATTAAAGAAACGGTTCTTGATCTCCAGTTCCACAGCATGAGGGACAACCTACTTTTTGCAGGAATCCCGGAGAAGGCAGACGAAGACCCGGTAAGTACAGTTAAATCATTCATACAAACTCACCTAAAACTTCCAGAAGACACCGTTAAAAACATCGGCTTCCACCGCGTTCACCGCCTGGGGGGTAAACGGCCGGATGCTCGAAGACCCAGACCGATCATGGCTAAGTTCGAACACTTCCAACATAAAGAGCTGTTAAAGAGCCGCGGCCGTGAACTGAGAGGAACAGACTTTAGTATAAACGATCAGTTCCCCAAGGAGATCCTGGAGCGACGCAAGGTCCTGTTCCCCATCCGTAAGCGTTTCATTCAAGGAGGCTCCCGGGCGGTCATTGCAGTGGATAAACTGTACATTAACGGTCAACTCTACCGCGACATTAATATCACACCATGGCTGTACTAATCAGGTGATCTGTATCAACACCGACGCCTTTTTCCGAATACTTTATCATATCACCTTTCCACTAGTATAATAAGACATGTCTAAAAAAAAATCATTAATGCCGGTTTAATAAGCAGAGTGCCTTAAATAATTTAAATGTTTTCTTCTTTCTTAAGTTGTTTGTTTTTCCTTTTTTTTGTTGTTGTATGTGCACTTTCATTTTACGTATCACCTTTTTTTCCTCCCCCTCTCTCTTTCAATACCCACACAGCGATTTGTTCATTCACTTTAAGCGATTTGTTCACACACAAACACATACATACAGGCATATCTAACAGACACACACAGAGACACACAGCACACACTCATACAGGAGACACACACACAAACACAGCACAGACACATAGACATACACGACCGATACATGCAGGCACAGACACACACACACAGACATATAGTGCAGATACACACACAAAACATACAACACAGGCATACAGCACACTTATACAACACATACACCTCTAGTAAACATCCAACACTCAAACAGCTAGTTTTAACATGAGTACACTGAGGTTTGTTACATGGAATAGATTTATTAGGTAGATTTATAATACTTAACTTGTCGATTCTAAATATGCATTTATGTATTGCTAATATATATGGGCCAAATGTTGACGACCCCTCCTTTTTTCATAATATTTTCACTGCACTCTCTGATCATTCTGACACCAAACTAATAATAGGAGGAGATTTCAACCTGGTGCTTCATCCAAAAATCGACAGGCTCAGTACAGCAGTGAGTCAAAGGAACTGGCAGTCTGCAGACACTCTAAAACAATATATGAACGACTTTGGGCTCTCTGATGCGTGGCGTTCACATCACCCCACTCTCCGGGATTACACCTTCTTTTCAGCAGTACACCATTCACATTCTCGTTTAGACAACTTCTTAGTTAGCAATTCTATTATGATGGATGTCACAGACACTCAGATTCATCCTATCACTATCAGTGACCATGCACCGGTGTCTCTCTCTCTGGCACAGAAAAGAACCACATCAACAAATAGGAACTGGAGATTAAATACATCATTACTTAAAGAACAAGATTTCATTAATTATTTCAAAAAGGAATGGACAACATATTTAGAAAATAACGACCTGCCAGGAACATCACCGTGTGTTCTTTGGGAAGCAGGAAAGGCAGTAATGCGGGGGAAGATAATATCCCACTGCACACATAAGAAAAAAAAAGAAAAAACGCAGGTGTTAGAATTGGAAGAAAAAATAAAATCCTTAGAAGCTGCCCATGCTGCTTCACCACAAGAACACACAATGAGCAAGCTGAGGAAACTCAAACTGGAATTAAATGAAATAATAGACAAAAAGACAATTTTTACTGCAAAGGTTGCGTTGGCAGAACTTTGAACATAGCAATAAATCCGGAAAATTCCTTGCTAACCAGTTAAAGCTAAATAAAGAAAAAACAACTATCTCTTCTATTAAAGTCTCAACTGGAAACATTACTCATGACCCACAACAGATAAATAAAGCTTTTAAAGAGTTTTACAAAGCCTTATATTCATCAGAAATTAATCCATCTGACACAGCTATTGAAGAATTTCTTAATAATATTAATCTCCCCAAGCTGGAAAATGAACAAGTTGTTGCCCTGGATTCACCACTTGCTTTATCCGAAGTACAAGTAAGTGCCCTGCAGCATCTACCAAATAACAAAGCCCCAGGCCCAGATGGATTTCCAGTAGAGTTCTACAAAGAATTCTGGTCTGTGCTTGAACCAACCTTTTTTAGAATGGTAACTCAAATTCAAAATGAGAACGTACTGTCCCCAGACATGAATTCTGCTAACATTAGCCTACTTCTTAAACCAGGCAAAGACCCTACACTGCCTTCTAGCTATCACCCAATTTCACTCATAAACGTAAATCTTAAAATTATTTGCAAAGTCCTTGCCAGAAGATTAGAGTACATCTTATAGTACATCTTGACCAGACAGGTTTTATCAAGGGTAGACAATCAGCCAATAACACACGCAGACTAGTAAACATAATAGATTACTGCACAATTAACAAATTAGAAACAACCATTGTACCTTTAGACGCAGAAAAGGCATTTGATCGGGTAAACTGGAAATATTTATTAGCAGTTCTACACAAATTCGGATTTGGTTCATCCTTCATAAACTGGATCAAAACCTTACATAGCTCTCCTAGTGCATGCGTTAGGACAAACGATATCACTTCACAAAGCTTCACTCTGCAGAGGGGCACCAGGCAGGGTTGCCCACTATCACCCTCACTTTTCGTTATCTTCATTGAGCCATTAGCAGCAGCAATTCGACAGAATACAAATATTAAAGGAATTAACACAGAAACTACAAACCACAAGATAAGTCTTTATGCAGATGATATATTACTTTTCCTAGAAAACTCCCAAGCTTCCCTCCCGAGATGGCATCCTCTGTGGATCGATTCCTCCTGTACGCATACTGGTGTGGATCCACAGTGACGTTGATGGTGGCTTTGATGTGGGTCTGAACCTTTCAAAGTCTTCAAAGCACTTTGTTACTATTGGCGTGAGGGCCACTGGCCGGTAGTCATTCAGACCCGTCACTGCAGAGCTCTTGGGGACCGGGATGATGGTGGCAGTCTTCATGCAAGAGGGGACTGCTGCCTGGATGAGGGAGGCGTTAAAGATGTCCGCCAGGACGTCCGAGAGCTGGTCGGCGCAGTCTCTTAGCACCCTTCCGGGGATGTTGTCTGGGCCAGCAGCTTTCCGGGGGTTGATCCTCCTCAGCGTCCTCCTTACTTCTGCTGGTGTCACTCTGAGGGGCTCCTCTCCTGGTGAGTGTGTGAGTTTGGTGCTGGGGGGGGTGTCAGGATTCTCAAAGCGGGCATAGAACTTGTTGAGAGCCTCAGGCAGGGATGGGTCTTTGGAGCTTTGTGCAACGTTGGATTTGTAGTCCGTGATGCACTTGATGCCCCTCCACATACTCTGTGGATCCTGGGAGGAAAAGTGTCCCTGGATTTTTAGAGCATATGCTGCTTTTGCCCTCTTGACTCCAACAGTCAGCTCTCTTCTAGCCCTCTTGAGTTCACCTGAGTCCCCAGACCTGAAGGCAGCATCCCTGGCTTTCAGCAGAGAACGCACCTCTGCGTTCAGCCAGGGCTTCTGGTTCGGGTAGCAAGTCACAGTCTTGGTGGTAGTGACATCCTCCGTGCACTTGCTGATGTACCCGAGAACAGCAGATGTGTACTCCTCCAGGTCCAGCTCCCCCTCACACTCAGCAGCCTCCCTGAAGACCTGCCAGTCTGTGCAGCCAAAGCAGTCCTGCAGCACAGCGTCGCCGTCACTGGGCCACACAGTGATGGTCTTCTGTGTGGGTTTGGAGCGACGCAGTGGGGGGTGGTATGCAGGGGCCAGCATGATGGAGATGTGGTCGGAGAGCCCGAGGTGGGGGCGGGGGAAGGCTCTGTACGCATCCCTCATGTTGGTGTAAACACGGTCCAGCGGGTTATTACCTTGCGTTGGGATGTTGACGTGTTGGTAAAACCTCGGCAGGGTGTTCTTCAGTTCTACATGGTTAAAATCCCCCGCTACCATGTAGAACGCCTCCGGATGCTTGTTCTGAAGCGAGCTGATGTTGTCATAAAGCTCCTTCAGCGCGTTGTTAGCATTAGCATCCGGTGCTATTTAAACAGCGATCACAAACACCGCCGAAAACTCACAAGGCAGATAGTGAGGACGACACTTCACACTCAGCTGTTCTGTCGCCTCGGAGCAGTGGCTGTTTACCAACACGCAGTTTGTGCACCAACCTTTGTTTATGTAGACGCACAAGCTGCCCCCCCGGGCTTTCCTGGATAGCCGGTTGCGGTCCGCTCGGAAGAGCTGCCGGCCGGCGAGCTGGAAGGCTGAGTCCGGCATGGTGTGGTTCAGCCAGGTTTCCGTGAGACAAATCACAGCGCAGTTCCTCACCTCCTCAGAAACACTCATCCTCAGCCGCAGCAGGTCCAGCTTGTTATCCAGAGAGCGGACGTTAGACAGGAAAAGCGACGGAATTGGGGGTCGGTTAGCATTAGCCTTTAGCCTAGCTAGCACGCCCGCGCGTTTCCCCCTCTTCTGCTGTCTGCTGCACCGCCTCCTCCTGCTCTTTGTCTGTGGCGCTCTGCTCCCCCACACCGGCACCCGTAGGAGCTTCAGCCTGCCCAGCGTAGCTCTGATATTATTGTCCATTATTGCTGTTTTTCTGGCCAAACTGTCCTTAATCCTCAAAAGTTCGGTTCTGCTATAACTCACACGCGTGGGGCGTGTGAAGTTGGGTTCAGAACCGACGTAAAAACAGCTCAAAACAGGGTGTACGCTCGGAGCGTGAGAAGCCGCTGCGCTACTGCGCGCCGCCATCTTACCATCTTTCTATCAATCAAGATCAAAGCTTTTGGACAGAAATATGTTCAAATATCTTCAAAATAAGTAAAAGCCCCAACTTACAACTTATACAATACAAAGTCCTTCATAGAATACATTATACAGGACAAAGGATGTTCCAAACGGGCCTAGCACAATCAAACATATGCACCCACTGTACAGCCAATGTAACCGATAACTATCTGCATGCTATATGGGATTGTAGGCCTGTTCAGGTGTTCTGGCACAGGATATGTACAGACTTGTCCACGTGGCTTAAATGTTGCATCCCAACCTCACCCAGACTGTGCATCTTAGGAGACATCAGTGAATTGGTTATGGATGCAAATACATCACACATAGTTCTCACTGCCCTATGCATCGCCAAGAAAACCATCCTCATTAACTGGAAGCAAAAAAAAGATCTACATATTACTCTTTACAAAAATGTATTATTTGATCACATTAGTCTGGAAAGAATGTCTGCTTCCTCTAAAAACCAGTTGGAGGAATTTAACTCTCTTTGGTTCCCACTGATCAACTCCACTAGTTAGTCGGGGTGGTTGGCTGTGGTTTCATCTCCCGGGTGGCCTAGTTGGTGGCTGGGAATTGACTCTGGGATGACTGCTTGTGTCGGTAACTTCCTGAGTAAGCTGGGGGGCCTCGGCGGCTGACCTGGGGTGTCTGTGTGCTTGCCCTGGTTGGTGGTGGATGGGTGGGGGCTCGGGGGGCGCTGCCGTTTTGCCTCGGGATGTAGGTCCGGGGGTGCATGGAGGGCGGGTGCAGGCCCTGGGTGGGGTAGCTGGCCTCCCCTCCGGGGCTGGTGGCGGGACCCGGGGCCCGATGCCTTGGAGCCGCCCGACCCCATGCTGGGTCCCTGCCCGTGCGAGGATGGCTTGCGCCGCTGCGGGCGCACCACCGGGTGGGGCGGGTTGACCTGCCTTGCGTCGGGGCGTCGGGTCTGTGCCTTGGGTTTCTGGGGTGCCTGGGTGGCGGGGATGGGGCGGTGACCATTGGGGGGTGTGTGGGGTGGACTGGGGGCAATGGGTTCCTGACTCAGGCCAGATTGTCTTTTGTCTCGTTGATGTCTGTTGTTGTTTGACTGGAATGGTTCGGTGCAGGTGTATATAGGTGTGTGGGTCTATGTGTAGGTGTATATATGAGAGCAGGTGGATGTGGTGGTGCATATATGTGTGGGTGTATATAGAGGGTGAATGTGTCTAGGTATACATATAAGTTTAGGTGAATGTGTGGGCACACATGAGGGTGGATGTATATGTGGGACGGGTGTGTATATGTGTGGGGGTGTGTGTGTGCGGGGGGGGGGCTGTGTGGATGTGTGGACCTCCACGCTCACACGGGCATGTGGTGTTGGTTGGTGCTGCTGGGCGGGCTGCTCTCTGCGGTGGGGGAGGTGGGGGCTTGGGCGGGGTGGCGGCGTGGGGTGTCTCCGTGACCTCCCCGGGCCGACCTCATCCTGCCTCGAGCGGAGGGACAGTGAAACGTGGAGCCTCATGAGCCAGCTAGTCAGCTGGCTCTCCTCTTCCAGAGGACCATGGCCTCTGGACCTACATACCCCCCCCTCCATCCACCCCCAGACACACACACACACACACACACACACACACACACACACATACTTTACTCCCCCACGCGCATTCTTCCCTGGTGTGCGCCCTCGGACTCGTGTGCAGTCGTGCATGTTCCTCCCGTGTGTGCGCCCTCCCGCACGTGTGCACGTTCGTCCCATGTATGCATCCATATACAAACTGGTACTGGGTGGCCTTTCCATTCGCCCCCCACCTCATCGAGGGTGACCGGGGGGTGTATATATGGGTGTGTGTGTGTACATATTGGGGTGATATGTGTATGTATATATGTGTGTGTATGTATGTATGTATGTAGGAGTGTGTATAGGTGTGGAGGAATGTGTGCGTAGGTGTGTATATATAGGGGTGGATGAATATATGGGAGTGAAGGTATGTAGGTGTATATATAGGGGTGGATGAATATATGGGAGTGAAAGTATGTAGGTGTATATATGGTTGAGGAGGTATATATGAGGTTGAGTGTATGTGAGGACAGCTGGTTCTGGGTCGGGGGATTGTTGTCCCCGGTCCTCTCCCGGCTGCTCCCCTGTGGTTGCCACTTCCCCCCCGGATGGGGGGCACCTTGGGGTTTCAGGGCCTGGCCTGGTACTCCGGCGTGATGGTTGGCCCGCTCCCCTGGACGGTTGGGCTCCTGGGCGGCTCAGGGCCCCTCGGCGGGGATGGGGCCCTGCTGGGTGGTGGGTGGCTCTTGGGCGTATGAGGCGATGGGTCCCCGCTGCTGCCTCGTGATGGGGGGGGCATCCTGGGGGCAGCTCTGGTTCCTCTGGTTCCCCTGGACCTGCGCTCCGTGGCTGGGGGGGGTGCTGTCCAGAGTCCCCCTCTCCCTTCCGCTGGGGTGGGCATGCAGGGGTCACTGGGAGATGTGGCCCAGGGTCTCCACTGCTCCTGGGGGGGCCGCGGCGGGCGGGATTCCCTGGTCTTTCTCTGCCTTCCTCTGGCCTCCGGGGAGATGTTGTCGCAGCTTTCTGCCCTCGCTATTGAGTGCATCTTGTGACAGATTTGTACTGTACTGCACTCACAAACACACACACACTCACATACACATACATCACAGTCATTTGTGCAGTATTTCCAAGTGCTGTATGTCTCAGGTACACTTTCTTCTCTTTTCTCAGGAGCAGCAGTTGGTGAACCATCGCCGTGGCATTTGTGCCCCTTTATCTCTTCTCCCTTCTTTACAGATTCCCCTGGCCTGTCAAGTCTGGCATGATGTTGACACATTTCATTAAAATATCAAATGTATAAACAAAATTAAATTAAATAACTAAAAAATAAAGAAAGAAAGAAAGAAACACTGACAAGATGAGCCTATAATCTATAGTGCTCATTTTGGAAAAGTAAATCTGTTTGGCACAGTAACGCAGTCTGACCATAATTCTGATTGCAAATCTGCCAGACAAGACAGGCAAAAAAAAAAAAAAGAGCGTTAACGTGGCGACGCGCATAAGAGACGTTTTAAACTCTAAATATACACTATATACAGTCTCAAACGAGAAAACACCCATTTAAAATGAAGACAGTTTGGTCGATGTTGGTCGAGTTCAGATGCAAACTGTGGGGAAAGGAGGACCTGTCTGGCCATGTCACCAACATGGAACATTTCCCGATTTCTAAAGGTGGATAATCATCTAAAGAACCAGTTTCATTCCATACGGGTGTTTCCTCATTTTTCAGACACCTTGTATTAATTCAAAGCTTATCACAGACACACTGAACAAACAAGTTAAGCTGAAAAGGTTTAATTTTATTAATTTATGCAGCATATTTATATTTAATATATATTTATTTATTCTGTATCTAAAGGGTTCATATCTGAATGTAAGAACCATTTTAGGGGCTCTAAAGACATCGGAACAACTAACAATCGTAAATTGTTAGTTGAAGTACAAAGTGTGCAAACAAAAAATTGAGCTAGAAACAATATAATAAACATGAGAAATTAAACAGACATTAGACACAGTAAACAGAGAGGACAGTGCAGCACCGACACAGCACTCATTCTGGACATGAGGTAGGGTGTGAAATGTGTGTGTGTGTGTGTGTGTGTGTAGGTGAGTGTGTATGTGTGAGTGTGTGTGTGTGTGTGTGTGTGTGTATACCTCTGCTTTCTAAACATAATTATTAGTGATTTTAGTTCTAAGTGTGGTTTAATGGTTATTTAGGAGTTTTGTATTAATGATTTATTTATGATTTATTAGTGATTTGTTAGTTGTTTTAGTTCTAAGTGTTGTTTAAGGGTTATTTAGGAGTTTTGCATTGGTGATTTATTCATGATTTATTAGTGATTTTAGTTAAGTGTGGTTTAAGGGTTAACTAAGAATCGTCTCCAGGTAATCAGGATGAGAGAAATTTCCCCAGGGGTTAGGGTTTTCCCTAATTATTAATCTGCTGTTCAGCAGATAGTAAGTGTCAGTGTCATTAATCCAGACTCAGATCTGACATGCTGTGAGCTTGCTTGCATTTCAGGAATGAAACTCAGCGAGTTTTCCTCGATTTGACTTTGATTTATTGAATAGTGAGTCACTCAGATTAACGCGTGATGAGTTGACACTCCAGCACTGTAATGAATCACTCACAGCGCTGCAGCTCGGCTCTTAGCTGTGGCACCGAACCGAGTCCACGGTTCTCTGAATTCACTTTACTTACAGACACTTCAACTAATCTAACACTACCCATCTATCTGTCTATCTCTCTGTCTATTTATTTATTTAATCATCATTGGTTACTGTAGGTGTGACAGTGAATTGTATGTTCCCAGCACTGGCTGCGGAACCTGTTTGAGTTCCTCGTCTTGCCACATAACAGAGTTTACATAATTCCTTTTTAACGTATGTCCTCCTGAGGTTATTTACACTGTTTAAAAGTAAGTAGGGCTGATATGATGTATTTCATATTAAGACGTTACTGATGAGCATTTAGGGAAGGGACAGAGCTGTTGACAGAGTAAAGGCAGTGAAGAGCGTCAGAGTGGATATGAACGGAAAAGTAAGGCTTCAATTTGTCTTTGTGGATCTGCAATGAAGGAAAGCCACATCTGGTTGCTATGGAGACTTTGAAGTACAGCTCATTCTAAAGAACAGTAACGGAACTGAACAGCCATGTTTTGGTCCATAAACTCGCCCCTTAGGGTTAGGTGTCCTGCTCAAGTACACCTCAGTCATGGACAGTCGGCCCAGGGGATCAAACCGGCAACCTTCCAGTCACAGGGCCAGATCCCTAACCTCCAGCCCACGACTGCTCCCAATCACAATCAAAGATCACAGACTAATAATACTAATAACATTGATAATAATACAGTGGTGAATGAAGGGAGTCTGCAGTGAACAAGTTGTGAATACATGTCATTAATATTATTACAATGTGCACTAAAGTGTATTAATCAGTTTTTGATCACAGATTAATATTGTATTAATATTCCTCTATTGATATGCACTGCCGTGAGAGCGCAGGAGGCTCTCTGGAAGCATAAGAGGGACATTTTTTGTAAATAAGTTGCTGTTGGTCAGTTAAAGATGTCAGATGAGTTATTTGTGATGTTTGGTGCAGGTTAGAAGTGACCTGTCTTGGCTGTTTCAGCAGGGCTGAGTGGCAGTTCTCTCTTGCTGCATTCGCCTGTAAAGCACAACGTTACCTGTGTCTTCATCTACGGCAATGCCACAATATTATACTGTAAAGGCAGCCCAAGCAGTTTAAAAAATTATTCATATCAGAAAATTCCACAACTACAAGCCAAAATACGGTAATTAAGCTAAACATACTGTATAAAATTGGTTGAGTGGTCAAATTCTGTATTCGAACCCTTGATGATGTACTACATGTTCACATAAAAGCTACTCAGACAATGGCAGGAACAGTTATATATTATGGGACGGTGGGAAGGCTTAGTTGAAAGGTGAAATAAAAATGAAAATACAAAGCGCTGCCACCATAAATATAATGGTTGGCAGACTTTTCTTCTTGTGTTTGCTCCTTCAACAAACATCTTTGGTGTGGATTGGATTTTTGTTTTTTTGTTGTTGTGAGTAATTCGGGGGCAATTACTCTCTTTTTGTTTTTTGAAATTATTTCTTTTCTTGGCCCTCTTTTATTTATTTTTTTTGGTTTTGGGGCTTTTTCTTTTCTTTTCCTTTCTTTTCTTTTATTTCTTAAGACTAAGTACTGTACCGGTCACTTCTCTACAAAGGTGTGACAAACATGGCCATTTGCCAGCTCCTTATATAAGGAGGCTTCCAGGTGTGTCAAGTTAGTCTAATTTGATCTCTGCCGGCAGCAGGCAGTGCAGGCTGAACCCACGGACAGCCCCAGAAATTGCCAGGCCACCAGCCCATGCCTGACAAGACCCGGGTCCAGAATATGGGACGCCAGAACCCAGGACCGCTCCTCAGGCCTGTAGCCCTCCCAGTCTACCAAGAACTGGACATCACTCCATACACGGCGGGAGTCCAGGAGCCAGCCTCAAGATGCAGCACAGGGGGCCAAGTCCCTCAAAGGAACAGCCTAAGGCAGGAGACGTGGAACCTTGCACTCCTCCTCATGGAACATGGGTGGAGGAAACCCTAACTGGCATTCGAAGGGCAACATGCACTGCAGAGTCTGGACTAGGTCTCGGTTGCCTTGCTTGGTTTGTCCATTGAACTCCAGGTGGAAGCCAGAGGAGAGGCTCACAGAGGCTCCCATGAGTCAGCAGAAGGCCTTCCAAAAGCAGCTAGCAAACTGGGGTCCCCGATCAGACACCAGATCACTAGGCATCCTATGTACCTTGACCACGTGCTGGAGGAGGAGCTCTGTTGTCTCCTTGGTGGATGGAAGCTTGAGCAGTGCCACAAACCAGACCAGGATGGCTGTGTTACCTCTGGAAGGAGGCAGGCCTGTAACAATGTCCAGAGAGACATGAGACCATGGATGTGCAGGGACAGGCAGTGTGACTGAGGTGCCTTGCAGTGCGTGCACATCTCGCAAAATTTGACAAAGACACAGACATCTCTCTCCATGCTGGGCCTCCAAAACTGCCTGCGCAAGAAGTTCAGGGTCCTACTCACCCTCACAGCGAGGTATGTCTCCACCGCAGCACCCCTTGCTGCATGGCTACAGGAACATACAGCTTGCTGGGGGGCCGCCTCCAAGATCAGACTCCTGTCGCTGGGCCTCCTGGATGGCAGTCTCCAGCTCCCAACAGAGAGGGGCCAAGATCCAAGGAGGGATCAGGCCCCAGAGGTGCCCATTGTCTGGACAGAGCATCTGGCTTGGTGTTTTTAGAGCCTGGCCTATAGGACAGCAGGAACTGGTGTGAGTTGAGCTGCTTTGCCTGTTGGATATAGGCTAGGTTCTTGTGGTCAGTCCAAACCATGAAGGGATGTTTGGACCCCTCAAGCCAGCATCTCCATTCCTCCAAGGCAAGCTTCATGGCCAGAAGTTCCCTGTCACCGACATCGTAATTGCATTCCACCAAGGTAAGGCAATGTGAAAAGAATGCACACGGGTGGAGCTTCTTGGCCGGGCCTAGCCATTGGCAGAGCACGGCCCCTATGCCTACTTCTGAGGCATCTACTTCGATGACAAATGGCTCCTCAGCATCAGTCAACTGAAGGACCAGGGGGGTGTTAACTGCGCCTTGATCTCCTCAAAAGCCTTCTGGGCTTTGCTGGTCCAACGAAAGGGCCCTGGGGTCTTCCGGGTGGGGGTGCCGCCACGGAACTTAAGTTCCTCATGAAGCCCCGGAGGTAGTTGGCAAACACCAGGAACCATTGGACCAGCTGGAGAGAGGTAGGATGTGGCAAGTCAACCATGGCTCTGATCTTGACCGGGTCCATGTGGAGGGTGCCTGTGGACACCACAAAGCCCAAGAAGGATATTGTGAAGGCAAGGAACACAGACTTCTCCAGCTTGATGTATAGGTGGTTCTCCAACAACAGTTGCAGAATACCTTTAGAGAGTGGCTATAGATTAGTATGTCATCGAGGTAGACATACACACAGAGACCCAGCGCTTCTCTGAGAACTTTGTTAATGAAGCGCTGGAAGACAGCTGGGGTGTTCATTAGCCTGAAGGGCATAACCAGGTACTCATAATGCCCCGTGGGAGCGATGAACGCCGTCTTCCACTCATCCCCCTGCCGAATGCGGATGAGGTTGTAAGCACTGCACAAGTCCAGCTTGGTGAAAACTGTGGCTTGCTGCAGTGCCTTACACACTGTTTATATGAGGAGTAGTGGGTATTGGTCTTTGATGGTAATGGCATTGAGGCCATGATAGTCCGCACAGGGGCGGAGGCCCCCATCCTTCTTCCCAACGAAGAAGGAGCCTGACCACACGGGAGAGGAGGATGAGCATATGAACCCCTTTTCCAATGCCTCATGGATGTAGTCCTCCATAGCAGCCCGTTCAGCAGGCGAGAGCATGAACAACTGGCCATAGGGTGGTGTGACACCCGGAAGCAGGTTGATGGTGCAGTAAAATTCACTGTGAGGCAGCAAAACCTGGGCCTCCTCCATGCTAAAGACCTCCTTGAGGGGGCAAGGGTCGGCCAGGCAATGCCTGTAACACCGGGGCCCCACACCTACACAGACTGGGTGGACCAGTCAATACAGGAATTGTGCTGCCTACACCCAGGGGAACCCCAGCACCAGCCATAAGTGGGGGGCCTGGGTGAGATATAGCACAATACTCTCCCTGTGTGGACCCACCCGTAAGATGAGCGGCCTAGTTTGTTGAGTGATGGGCCCAAACCCCAGAGAATGGCCATTGATGGCCATGACTGGCCCTCTCTGGGTTAGCATCACCACGGACAGGGTTTGGGTCAGTAGGGGGAAGAGGGGAGGCCAAAACCAGAGTAGCAGCACTAGCACCGGCACTGACACTGGTAGGCTGAGTTTCCTCGGTCTGTGCTCTGATCATCAGGGTCAGCTGCTGCATCATGTCGTGCAGCAGCTGCTCATGCCTGCCAATAACCGCTCCCTGGTTTTGCAGGGCAGACTTAATGGAATCCAGTTCTGCTGAAATATGAAATATACAGTTGCCGTCACCACTAATGAGGCACCTAGAGCAAGGTTCAAACTGTCACCGTTATGGTCGACGGTCCGCGGTGCTACCGCTGAACCACTAGAGTGCACAAGTGGTGACGGTCAATGCACCTCAAGGGGAAATAAAAAAGAAAACAAAGATGCTGCCACTGTAATTATGATGTTTGGCAGACTTTTCTTCTCTTGTTTGTTCCTTCAACAAACACCTTTGGTGTGGCTTGGATTTTTGTGGGTTTTTTTGTTGTTGTGAGTAATTTGGGGGCATTAATCTGTTTTTTGAGGTGATTTCTTTTCTCAGCCCTCTTTTATTTTTCTTTTCTTTTCTGTCTTAAGACTAGGTACCATAGCGGTACAAAGGTGTGACAAACACTGATGTTTGCCAGCAACTTATATAAGGAGGCTTCCAGGTATGTCAAGTTAGTCTAATTTGATTGACGGCACCTTGCCGCCGTCGCCCTCTGCCAACAGTAGGTGGTGTGGGCTAAACCCTTAATTATAGGCTGCTGAATTCTGATCGGTTTTTGGTAGTCATGTATGTTGATGTTATTTCAAGAGGTGTTCAGACATTACAGCTAAAACTGTCACTGCCGTTTATGACTGTTCAGTGGGATACAAATCATCGTGCAAAAGTAATGTATGGTGTTCCACAAGGCTCTGTTTTAGGACCTATATTATTCACAATATATATGCTTCCACTAGGCACCATTATCAGTAAACATGGCATAAATTTCCACTGTTATGCCGATGACACCCAGTTATATATATCAAGCAAACCGGATGATAAAATTAAACTTGGCAAGATTGAGGACTGTATAAAAGACATAAAAGATTGGATGTCAAATAATTTTCTGCTACTTAACTCAGATAAAAGGGGCGGCACGGTGGCGTGGTGGGTAGCGCTGTCGCCTCACAGCGAGGAGGGCCTGGGTTCGATTCCCCGGCCGGGTGACCAGGGTCCTCTCTGTGTGGAGTTTGCATGTTCTCCCCGTGTCTGCGTGGGTTTCCTCCGGGTTCTCTGGTTTCCTCCCACAGTCCAAAGACATGCAGTCAGGCCAATTGGGTGTGCTAAATTGCCCCTAGGTGTGAGTGTGTGAGTGACTGTCTGTGTCTGTGTGTCTGCCCTGCGATGGACTGGCGATCCAGGGTGTATCCTGCCTTCTGCCCGAAGACTGCTGGCATAGGCTCCAGCTCCCCCCCGCGAACTCAGATAAAACAGATTTCCTGCTTCTTGGTTCAAAACTAGCCAGAAACAAATTGTCTAACTCAACACTAAAACGTAACAATCTCTCAGTTTCATCAAGCTTATCTGTTAAAAATCTTGGTGTCATGATAGACGCTGATCTGTCCTTCGACACACATATAACTAATATCACTAGAACAGCCTTCCTGCATCTCCGCAATATTGCTAAATTAAGAAATGCATTATCCCTACAGGATGCAGAAAAGCTAGTTCATGCATTTATCACTTCAAGGCTAGATTATTGTAATGCCCTGCTGTCTGGATGTCCCAGCAAAAGCCTTAACAAGCTTCAGCTAGTCCAGAACGCTGCAGCCAGAGTCCTCACAAGAACTAGGAAGTTTGACCATATTAGTTCAGTTTTATCAGCCCTGCACTGGTTACCAGTTAAATTTCACACTGATTATAAAATCCTATTACTGACCTATAAAGCTCTAAACGGACTCGCCCCTCAGTACCTGAGTGACCTTCTCTCCCACTATGAACCATCACGCCTACTTAGATCACAAGGTGCTGGCTTACTACTGGTACCTAGAATTAATAAAGTTACATCAGGGGGGAGAGCTTTCTCATACAGAGCCCCCCAGCTCTGGAATAATCTTCCTGCTAATGTTCGGGAATCAGACACAGCCTCAATCTTTAAGTCTAGGCTAAAAACTTATTTGTACAGTCAAGCATTTGGTGACTAGTCTTCCCTGTCAGGTCTAGACCTGCTGGAGTCTACACTGCTCTGTTTTACTGTAATCTGTGGTCAGCCTCTCTTTACAGAACTAACTCTGTGTTTTTTCTTTCCTTTCTCTGCCGAGCTGATCAGCTGCCCATCCTGTGCGTCTGATGCTGTTGCCTCTACTGCCTTGATTGGTGCCGCTGCTCACCAGCCTTCTGGAGCGGTTTGACCACCACTGAGCTTCTTGCTGTACAGCGCTGTGCAGTCCTCACCCTCAGATCTTTTCTTTTCCGACTTTACTATAAAACTTCATACTAATAATGTTTGCTATCCGGTGTCGACCAGAGGAGGTTGGGTTCCCCTTCTGAGTCTTTGTTCCTCTCAAGGTTTCTTCCTCTTTTAGGGAGTTTTTCCTTGCCACCGTCGCCGCTGGCTTGCTCATTGGGGCTCGGACCCGGATTTTCTTTCTTCTTTTCTCTTCTCTCTGTAATACTGATTGTTCTGTAAAGCTGCTTTGTGACAACACCTGTTACACTGCTTACATGGTAATATTTCTGCTGCTATTCTTCTGTATCTGCAGTAATAACACAGTAAAAAAAAATCCGTTTATAGAGAAAAGGTTCAAATGTAATCTTCTGCTCAGGTTATTATTTACACTGAAGGTCTTTATTTAATAAAACGTTTGTGTTTACCTCCCATAATAAAAGCGCAGGAGCTTGTCATTCAGACATGTTATCCTCAGACAGACCAATAAGCCAACAACATTGTAATAATTATGATGTAATGTATTATAATATATATGTAACAATGAACAGTTGTGGGCTGGTGGGGGCAGTCATGGGCTAGAGGTTTGGGAACCAGCCCTGTGACTGGAAGGTCACTGTTCGATCCCCTCAGCCGACAGTACGTGACTGAAGTGCCCTTGAGCGAGACACCTAACCCCAACTGCTCCCCGGGTGCCGTGGATAGGGCTGCCCACTGCTCTGGGCAAGTGTGCTCACTGCCCCCTAGTGTGTGTGTTCACTAGTGTGCCCCCTGGTGTTTCACTGCACGGATGGGTTAAATGTGGTGGTCTAATTCCACCACGCGCACGAGTACACCAGCTCGCTTCCCTCTTCGGCGGCGTCTCACTTTTTTGTTTATAAAGTGCACTAATAATGCAGCAGGCACTAGAAAAACTGGTGAAATGTCTGTAGGGGTTGTTGTTCTTATGTTTAGTAGCTCCTCGCGGCTGTAGGAGCACGAAGACACACGAATAACACACAAAAACAAACAAAACAAAGAGCACCCGAACGCCAGGGCAGCCGTACGTGGCGCCATCTTGGATTGGATTCTTTACTTTACTTGAATTGCACTACTCCACATGCAGTTGTATATACTACTGTTGTACATGCCTTTTGTATTTTTTTTTCATTCTATCTATGTCTTATATTTGCATAGAGTATTTATTATGTGGACTTAATTTTGCATGCCTATTACTACTTGTTTTTATGTTGCACCTTCATGCCGAAGCAAATTCCTAGTCTGTGAATCCTGTTCATTGACAATGGCAATAATAAAAAAAAAAAAACACAGTGTGCAAACACAGTTGGCTGATGGTTGTGAATTCAGTTTACAGAAACCGTCTACAATTTTTTCACATTATCTGCATCACTAACTTTAAAGAAGGTGGACACCTTACACCTTGTCCTTTGTGTTACTCTTTAAGCTCTTGTTCTTTGGTGACTTGTACTGTTTGAATTGCCCATCGTATTCAGACAAAGGTATGATTTTATTCTTACACTGTATGAAAACACCTGGTCTGACTGACATGACGTGTCATGATGTCAAGACGCTCTGTCTACAGACAACATACAGTAAAGCTGTTCTAGTTAAAACAATGTGCTGTACCTCCAAGTCCAGAGCAAAGACAATGAAAGGATTGAATTGGCTGAAATGGCTCCCTGCTCCCTACATAGTTCACCACATAGGAATTATAATCCCAATTCCAAAAAAGGTTGGGATGCAATGATTTGTAAATCTCATAGGCCCATATTTTATTCAATAGAACATATTATTATTCAAGAGAACATAGAGCACACATCGCATCACGTATCAGAGAGCATTTTAGAGAGGCAGAGTCTCTCTGAAATAAAGATGAGAAGAGGTTCACCAATCTGCAAAAAACTGTTCTAAGTAATTAAATCACATTCATCTTTATCTGGAAAACAGAGCTCAACCTGATATTCACACAGTTCAATGGCTCTGAAACATTAAACACTAACTCAGAACTTTAAAGGAAAAGTTTTGCAAAAAATCTAATTCACATGATTCTCCTCTCACCCCAGATGTAGTCAGTCAGCCAAGACATGTTAGTTAATGTCCAAATTCTGCTTTTCTACTTTACAACTGGAGCTCACTCTCGCTCTTAATCATCATGTAAGTCACTTATCCTCCTGGGTCACAGGGGGTGCTGGAGCCTATCCCAGTGCTCACTGGGTGGAACAGTATAGATTCAGATAGGTTCAGGATAATCAGAATTGCTTCTTTATTGAGTAGAATTTGGTATTAATCCATGCAAGACCACAAAAACCTGGGCTTCAAAAACCCAAAAAGGTTTACTTAGAACGATAATACAACCTTGTTTCTAAGAAAATTGTGCAAAATCACATTAAAAACATATCAAATGTTGAAACTCTATAGTATTGAATGTATTGAATTTGATGTCAGAAATATTTAGTAAAAGTTGGGATGGGGGCCTGTTTATCACCGTGTTTCATCACCTCTTCTTTACCAACACTCTGTAAGTGTTTGGAAACTGAGGAGACACTGGTGTAGTTTAGAAAGTGAAATGTTTTCTGTTCTTGCTTGATACAGAATTTCAGACTGCTCATCAGTGTAAGGTGTTCTTTTGTCATGTTTTTCATTTCATGGTGACAGGTCTGGAATGCAGGCAGGTCAGTTTAGCACCTGGACTCTTTTAATATGGATCCAGGCTGCTTTAATACATGCAGAATGTGGTTTGACATAATCTTGATGAAATAATTAAGGCCTTCCCCGAAAAAGACGTCGTCTGGATGCAGCATATGTTGCTCTGAAACATATACTGTACATATTGCTCAACATTAATGGTGCCTTCACAAAAGTACACTGATAATGAGCCGATGGTCACTCTTCTCTTTAGCCTGGAGGAGTCGGCGTCCATTTCTTCTTTGCATGGTAGAGCTTTAACACCATTTATGGATGCATTGATGAAGTTTTCACAGCCAGTGGTATACAGAAGTGTTTCTGAGCCCATGCAGTGATTTCCTCTGCAGAAACATGTCTATTTTAAGACAGTGCCGCCCTCAGAATCTCAGAGAATTTCAACATTAATTTCTTTGCTATTTTACATTGGAAAATGTGCTGATGTTCCAGAAGTCAGTATTTTCTGCCCATTTCATTTTACCAAGCACTTTTTCTGAAGGAGTTCTTGCGTTCACATAAGCTCCCCTTCCAAAGAACTAATGAAACAAAACCTGAACTCCAAACTGGTGTAAGACTTGCCCCTGCATATGATGATACAAGGTATTAATAAAACCAGCAAAAAACAAAAAAATCACTGATATTAAAGCACATTGGCTACAATGTTCAGGGCTCTTTTCTTTGTTCTCTATTTTGCAGAATCGCTGTATGAAGCAGTGGATGAACACAGAACAGATTGTTTGAGCAACACTCCACCCAACACCCCCTTGCTCTGCAGGTAACATTCATTCATGTGTGGGTCTGAAAAGGATCATTATCTGTTTGGAATGTAATAATCTCACACGCATGGTTCATAAGAGAAACATGCGGTTTATCCACTTTCTGTGCATTCTGTATATTATGGGTGTATCAGTGATATACACTTGTGATATCAGCATTAAAATCTTTCAGGTGTTTATACCAGCTTGGGACCAAAAGAGTTTCAATATCACTGCTGTCGATGGCAAAATGGTAACTTTACAGGAAAACATTCTCATCTTATTATGCAAATCTAAATACATGCAAATACACCTGGACACACCTAAACACACCTGAACAAACACACCTAAACACATCTAAGCATATCTAAGCACATTAACCCCTGAACACATATAAACATATCTTTGAAATGTAGACCTCACTAACCATCAAGAACAGACACAATTACTTTAAGAAAAAATTTTTAAAGACACTTTTCTGAGCTACACTATTCTCTGCATGGAGCCATCTGACACTATTGACGTTTTGCTGCATACTTTAAACTCAATAGCTGTCAGTATTATTCATGAGGTGCACCAGTTAAAGTGCGTAGGACGGCCGAATGCTGACGACATAAAACCAAGCTTCAAATTTGAATATGAACCCTGAATCCGTATCGCCTGAGAACTGTAGTGAGTTTGCATTCATAACATCAAGCAAGCCATTAAAACATCTACATCCACCAAAGAGCCCATGTCCTCTCCATCATCACGTAAAGGTGTCATGATTAATGTTCAGTTTAGTGCTCTCAGTGATGAAGTGTTCATCTATACAGTGAATCATCTCAAATCGTCCACTTCTAGTTTTGACATGTTACCAACAACCAAAAATTGCAATTGTGAAGCCTCTCTTAAAAAAGAAAAATCTCTTTAAGCAACTTACTGGCTTTCTGTCCTTAAATATCTGTCTAGACAAATTTCAGTCAGGTTTTCAGCCTGATCATAGCACTGAAACAGCTCTAATTAAAGTTAATAATGACTTTCACTTAAATACAGACTCTGGAAAAGCATCTGTTCTATTTCTGCTCGATCTCAGCACTGACTTTGACACCATTGACCATACAATTCTCATAGATTGACTTGAGAACTGGGTTGGGCTCTCAGGAACTGCTCAAAATAGTTCAGTTTATACTTGCAAGGAAGGGACTACTTTGTGGAAATTGACATTTCTGAGAGAGGGTCAGTGCCTGTGGTATCCCCCTGTGTTCAATTCATGGGCCACTCTAATTTAAGTTATACATGCTGCCTCTTGACCAAAAACTAAAAGGCTATGGGAGATCTTACCACAGCAGTGATGATGATACTCAGACCTACTCCTCAAACAACTATGGTCCCTTCGACTCTGTAAGTGCCTTGAGCTCATAACTAACTGGAACAAAAGTTCCTGCAGTCGAATAAAAATAAAACAGTTATTATTTTATTTGGGAGCAGCAATGAGAGGCACAGACTAGCTGACTATCTGGATTCAAGAGCCCTAAAATCTAAAGAACTAATACATAATCTTGGTGTACTAATGGACTCTGATCTCAATTTTAGTAGACATGTCAGTTACTCCATGAACTTTTATCACTTTAAGAACATCAACAAGATCACAGATGCTCTGACCAAAGCAGACCTGGAGAAAATCATCCACTCCTTTATTTATAGCAGGATTGATCACTGTAATGGTCGCCTAACTGGACTCCCAAAAAAGATAGTCAAACAGGTTCAGCTGGTTCAGAAAGCAGCTGACAGAGTGTGACTAGAAGTAAAAGAAGGAACCCCCATTCATAAATTCCAGCACTGGCTACCACTCTGTTCCAGAATAAGTCCCAAACTTTAAGGAGCTTTTACTGCTCCACAAAGGTTTTAATGATCAGGAGCAGCATATTTATCTGACCTGCTGCAGCAAAATGAGCCAAGCTGAACTCTCAGATCATTAGGGTCCGATCAGCCAGTCCTGCTGAAGGTAAATACTAAACATGGAGAAGCAGCATTTAGATACTGTGCTGCTCTTAAACGGGCCCAGTGGACAGAGAGCGTTAGAAGAGCCCAGACACTGGACACTTTAATTCAGCCTGAAAACGTATAAACACTGTTAGCTCTGCTGCTCTTCTCTCCTCTAACACCACTCTATTATCATCATTTCAGCTTTTATCTGAGTTTATTTTCATTGTTTAAATGATTCTCTTTAAAATGTGTGGTATTTTAATTATGTTCATTTCTAATTTTTCTTCATTTTGATCTGTATTAACTGTGTATTTGCTCATTTGAGAAGCACCTTGAATGCCTACAGTGTATTAAAGGTGTTGTACAGATAAACATGCCTTGAATGCTAATATTCCTTTTGAACATCATTAGAAATCTATTAATATTATTACTGCTAACCATGTCAATCGCATCATTACTGTGGCAAGTGTTATCATAATTCTGAATATTATGATTATTATTGCTGTTATTGGTGTAAGTGTGTGTGGGTGGTGGGTGTGTGATTAGGAGGGCAACACCTGGTAATAATGATCCTCTTACCTACATACAGAGAATGCAGTCACATTCTCTCACATGTCTGGCAGGTAAGAGCAGCTTCTCTGAGCTTCAACACTGCAGATACATAGCTGATTATATTGATAATTAATGCAGTATAGGAGAGTTATTTAATTTGAAATTCATCTCTGAATCTGAGATTTTCTGTACTCTGAACTTTCTTACATTTATAGAATAACTATTATTATCATCATGATTCTAAGAATTAATATATAATATTAATAAATATCATAAACTACTTAAACACAATACAAAGTGTTCAAAGATTTTCAATGTAATAATATAACATAATATAATATAATGTAATCACATTGGTTGTTAAATCAGAGATGTTCATTGATCTGAATTCTCAGTGATACAAATATTCACAAAATGACAGTCTTTTGCTTCGAGTGTGAAATGATTAGCCTGAAATTTCTTTTTAGAACCTGATAAACTACAGTTCAGCTTTTCCGCTTTAGCCAAATTACTTCTCTGACATTCTTGGTTTGTTATTTTATAAGTTGGTTTCAGTAAATTTAACAAAAAATGAACAAAATCAAAGTGGTTGATGTTTTTCGGTGATTCTGGCAGGAGAACATCCGGGTGTTGTTGCAATGAAATCTGAACCTGCTATTTCATTAATGATGAGCTGAGAATAAAGTGTGGCACTGAGCAGGGATTGGGGTGTGCTTAGTTTTGTTACCCAGCTGCATTCCTCTGAGCCTAGATACAAAATTTCCTGTTTCTCAGCGAAAAAATCCAATGATTAAATTAATGATGAAGCAGTTATACAGCCTATTGTATAATTTATAGCTGGGATGAGTTTGTTATTCTTTAGCGTTTCTACTTCTTATTATTTACATTATATTATTTAATTTTTATTTTTGCCAGTCAGATTTCTTTTATAATGTATGTTACTTTACCCAGTTACTGTCAGATTTCACTCAGTTAGTTCGATCACAGATATCACAGGCATCACCGACATCACAAACATCACAGGCATCACAGAAGTCTCAGACATCACGGGCATCACGGGCGTCACAGGCATCACCGGCATCACCGACATTACAGGCACATTGGAAACTCTCACAGCTACATTGTTAAACTGTCTGCAGCAGCTTGTTTGCTCAGTGTTGCAGAGACATTAGTACCTGATTTTTGAGCGATGTCCATCTGCTCTCCAGCAGTGCTGCTGTGTCTGATCCACTCAGACCAGCGCAACACACACTAACACACTACCACCACGTCAGTGTTACTGCAGTGCTGAGAATGATCCACCACCCAAATAGCACCTGCTCTGTGAGGGTCCATGGGGGTCCTGACCACTGAAGAACAGGGTAACAGAGTATCAGAGAAACAGATGGACTACAGTCTGTAACTGTAGAACTACAGAGTGCAGCTATATAGTAAGTGGAGCTGATAAAGTGGACAGTGAGGGTAGAAACAAGGAGGTGGGTATAATGTTACACCTGTTTAGAGAACCCTATGTTCAGATTATATTTTGTTGACGTAATTTGTCACAATAGTAATATAAATTGTCATACTATCCAGCCCTGATAAGCAGCACACAGTGAGCACTGAGCAACACTGTCCAGCACTGTAAAATCCCTGTGTTATTCTTTCTTTATTAAACAACATGAAATGCCTCAGGTTGAAGAGCTGCTTGGGCTGGATTTTTCACTCAAAGCTTCTGTTGACCAGTATCTGTAAACAATGCACAGATGTAGCTCTTCAGCAGTAAGGCTGTCCTTCCTGACCAATAATTTATCACTCAGCATTAATATTAGTAATGTTATATAATAATATTAATAACATTAATAACACAGCCAAAACATTAAGAGACCAGAGTGAATAAAGAAACCATTTCAGTTTTACTGCCAAAAGGTTTTTAAACTTTTTTAATTGGCTGGATGTTGATATACATTGTTTTTGTCATCGTCTCCTACTAAACCGAGTCCTTCTGCCTCACCTCCAGCACTCTTTGCACTAAATCCCCCAGCATTCAGTCCGACTGCCTCACTGACTCATGAAACTTTGTTTGTCTTCCACAGTTTCTGTGCATTTCTTCTCATTTACCTTCTCATGTATTGAATATCTTGCATTTGAAACAATAAGAAAAAAGAAAGGAGAAGAAAAAAAGTAAAATGCTAAAATAAAAGTTACATTGAAACTGCCATTATAAATAATGGACAGATAAATATAAAAGTGATATACATTGTGTAGTTCACACATATTTGGTCAGTGCAAGTGTTTCAGAACTTCTGTGCAGATGAACTTTATTAAATATTGTATCATTTTTATCATCCACCAAAAGAACTAAGGACTCAGATTTTACTTTTATTCTTTTGTATCATATGTTAATTTTTCCAGTGGCAGTATTTAAGTTTCAGTAACACATTTGTTTCCAATTTCAAACTCTGTCTGTAAGCCACAGAAAGCTGTAATCGTCCTTCCCTTGTACAGATGTTTAATAGAGGTTATAATACAGACTGTCACACCTCGGACGGACTCTCCCAGTGTTGCAAACTCAATCTCCCAATAATCCTTGGGAGAGCATGTGACTTCAGACTTCCCGGTAACATCGGAGTCCATAACGGACTCCATTTCCCAGGAGCCTGTGGGATTACTGACTCGTGTCACCTGTGCTGTGTTGTCACTTGATTTAGTTAGGATAGTTTATAAGTCCGGGCTTTAGCTAAGGTTCTTTGTGAAGTATTGTTTCTCTCATGAGCTTGCTGAGGAAGTTTTCTGATTGCCTTACCCCGTGTTTGTTTCCGACCTTTTGCATGTTGACCTCGACTCTGATTTTTGCCTTGCCATTTTGTTTCTGGTTGCCTGATCTTGGATTTGTGTTTTTTACCATTCTTGTTTTCACGACCCTGTTTTTTGGATCACATATGTGATCATCTATGCTTTACTGGTTTTGACCCACGCATGCACCTGGACTTCGACATTGCCTCACATCAATAAAACCAGTCCTTTTACCAACATCCACATTTGTCTGAATTCTGCTGAACCCTCACAGAATATTTCGCCAAGCATGCAGATGGCATATCCCAAAGCCTTTCAGAAGGCCTTGTCAGAACAAGGGCAGCTACTTGGTCGACACCAGCATGTGCTAATGAGAGTGACTCAGTCATTGGATTCCCTAGCTCAACAACAAGCAGACCGACAGGCTCTTTTAGCTTAACTCGTCGCCAGTGTAAGGGGACTGACCAGCCAGCTCCAAGCGATGAACATAACTGAACGTCCCACTACAACTGGAGTTCAGGTTGCTATGGATAGCCAAGCCACTACAGTGTATCCAGTTAGTAAGCCTGATAAATTCTCTGGGGATCCTAATAAGTGTAGATGGTTTTTGCTGCAATGTTCCGTCTATTTTGATAACTTGCCTGCAAGCCATGACATCGCGAAGATATCATTCAGTGTCTCGACTGCTGATCGAGCCTTAGAATGGGCTAGCTTGGGAAACATTAAACTGTCTGTCATATAGCCAGTTTATTAAGCAGTTCAAGATGGTGTTCAATCATCCCTATGAGGGTAAGATCAGTGGGGAAATTCTATCCAAGTTAAGTCAAGGCAATTGCTAAGTGGTGGATTATGCCTTAGAGTTCCAAACGTTAGCCGCCAGTAGCAGTTGGAATGAAGCAGGCTTGTTGGTTATGTTCAGACAAGGGCAGAAGGAGGAGATATTAACTGAACTTGCCAGTAAAGACGATGATTTGTCCCTTGATCAATTAATAACATTAGCGATTAAATTAGACCATCTTACAAATCATCGGACTAAGACCAAGAGTCACCCTGCGACCAGAAGACCATTACCTTACTTTAAGGCTATACAAGAACCTCCTGAGCTCCCAGAACCCATGCAGTGCAATTTGTCTTGTCTGTCCCAAGAAGAGAGAAGGTGCCGGGTCCAGGACTAGTTATGCTTGTATTGTGGACAAGCTGGACACCAAGTGAGAGATTGTAGAGAAAGACCCCAAACACGCAAGGCGCTGACCCCTAGAAAGCATGTGGAGTATACTCCACATGCTAATGTGGTGAGTATTCCCACAAAGGGGTTGGTCTCTAAATCGCTTGGTGTTACCCGTTACTGTGTACTGTCAGTCTCTGTCTATTGTTATTTCAACCCTGATCAATTCTGGAGCCGAAGGGAACTTCATTCAGGCCAGCTTGATCAACTACGAATCCCAGCAGAAGACCTATCTACTGTACTCAAGGTTGCAGCTTTGGATGGAGGTCCAGTTGGCATGGGGTCCATTTCCAAAATCACCAACCCCGTCGAACTTCAAACCAGCGCACTGCATTGAGAATCCATAGCCTTTTTAGTATTAGAACAGTCCGAGTTTGAGGTTATTTTAGTATGACTTTGGTTAGAAAAACATAATCCATCTATATCTTGGATGGGACATGCCATAGCTTAGTGGTTGGATTTCTGTCACCAGTCTTGTGTGTCTACTCCTATGTCAGTTTGATCCACATCTATGGAGAGTCCTAATGCTGATGCTTCTTTTGTTATTCTGTCTGAGTACTTAGATCTAAAAGAAGTATTTGATAAACAAAAGGCCACAGAATTATCCCCACATAGAGAATATGATTGTGCCATAGAACTGGTATTTCCCAAAACCCGTGCTTACCCACTGATACAGGAAGAACAGGTGGCCCTCGATGGTCACGACCCTGTTTTTTGGATTGTCCTATTGGTTTTGTTTGCCTGTGGAGTTGATCACGTATGCTAGTCAGTGCAGGCATCTGTTAGCTGACATAACTGATCTGGTGGTTGGCGTCTCCTCTGATAGCGTTCAGCTGTGCAGTGACGCTGCCTTAGCAGCAGTTTGTAACGATGCGGTGGAGAAGCCTGAGTTTGTCTTCACCCTCCTAGAGCTGGGAGTATCGTGTGATTGGGGGAGTCAGAACTAGTGGGAGGAACTGGTCATAACACTGGGAGAAAAAAGAAATGCTTTATTACATAGCAGGGTAGCGAATGAAAGAGTCAAAGGCAAAATATTAATCTTAATAACGTTAATTAAAAAAATTGGCAGCAAAGTCCAGTACTGTTCCTAACTTTATTAAATTATGGAAAGTAATTATTCTGACACTGAATTTATTGGGCATGTTAAGTGTGCTAATATATCAACAGCATGTAAAGTCTTAAGTGGTCCACTTCCTATATGAACTACTGAAAGGCATTCTGTGGTTTTTGTGGCTTCTGCTAGCAGTTCAGTAGCTAAATGAAACCATTACCTAGAGAGAGAGAGAGAGAGAGAGAGAGAGAGAGAGAGAGCGAGAGACAGAGAGAGACAGAGAGAGAGGCAGAGAGAGACAGAGAGAGAAGAAGAGAGGGAGAGAGAGCGAGAGACAGAGAGAGAGACAGAGAGAGAGGGAGAGAGAGACAGGGAGAGAGGGAGAGACTGATTGGAGGCAATAAACTGAGGCTGAAAATAAGAGTATAGAGTAGAATAATGAGAACAAACTAAGACTAAATCAATGATTTGTGCCTCACAGAGTAAAATGTGTAGTCTCAGGTATCCGAGTTAGATTACCTCCAGATTTCAACTCCACCTGCTTCTTTTGCTGCTATATTGGTGTGTTTGATGCTTTATAATTTGGTGAGGATGTAGCAGATCTGCCTTATGTAAAATCAAGGAGTTGAATTTAATTCAGTTACTGACGTATTTCACTCAGTTACTGATGTATTTCACTCAGTTACTGACGTATTTCACTCAGTTACTGACACATTTCACTCAGTTACTGACGTATTTCACTCAGTTACTGACACATTTCACTCAGTTACTGACGCATGTCACTCGGTTACTGACGTATTTCATTCAGTTACTGACACATTTCACTCAGTTACTGACGCATGTCACTCGGTTACTGACGTATTTCACTCGGTTACTGACACATTTCACTCAGTTACTGACGTATTTCACTCAGTTACTGACACATTTCACTCAGTTACTGACACATTTCACTCAGTTACTGACGCATTTCACTCAGTTACTGATGCATGTCACTCAGTTACTGACGCATGTCACTCAGTTACTGACACATTTCACTCAGTTACTGATGTATGTCACTCAGTTACTGACGCATGTCACTCAGTTACTGACACATTTCACTCAGTTACTGATGTATGTCACTCAGTTACTGACGCATTTCACTCAGTTACTGACGCATGTCACTCAGTTACTGACGCATTTCACTCAGTTACTGACACATTTCACTCAGTTACTGACACATTTCACTCAGTTACTGATGCATGTCACTCAGTTATTGACACATTTCACTCAATTACTGATGTATGTCACTCAGTTACTGACGCATGTCACTCAGTTACTGACGCATTTCACTCAGTTACTGACATATGTCACTCAGTTACTGACACATTTCACTCAGTTACTGACACATTTCACTCAGTTACTGATGCATGTCACTCAGTTACTGATGCATGTCACTCAGTTACTGATGCATTTCACTCAGTTACTGACGCATGTCACTCAGTTACTGACACGTCACTCAGTTACTGACGTATTTCACTCAGTTACTGACGCATTTCACTCAGTTACTGATGCATGTCACTCAGTTACTGACGCATGTCACTCAGTTACTGACACATTTCACTCAGTTACTGATGTATGTCACTCAGTTACTGACGCATGTCACTCAGTTACTGACACATTTCACTCAGTTACTGATGTATGTCACTCAGTTACTGACGCATTTCACTCAGTTACTGACGCATGTCACTCAGTTACTGACGCATTTCACTCAGTTACTGACACATTTCACTCAGTTACTGACACATTTCACTCAGTTACTGATGCATGTCACTCAGTTATTGACACATTTCACTCAATTACTGATGTATGTCACTCAGTTACTGACGCATGTCACTCAGTTACTGACGCATTTCACTCAGTTACTGACATATGTCACTCAGTTACTGACACATTTCACTCAGTTACTGACACATTTCACTCAGTTACTGATGCATGTCACTCAGTTACTGATGCATGTCACTCAGTTACTGATGCATTTCACTCAGTTACTGACGCATGTCACTCAGTTACTGACACGTCACTCAGTTACTGACGTATTTCACTCAGTTACTGACGCATTTCACTCAGTTACTGACAAATTTCACTCAGTTGCTGACGCATTTCACTCAGTTACTGACGCATTTCACTCAGTTACTGATGCATGTCACTCAGTTACTGACGCATTTCACTCAGTTACTGAGGCATGTCACTCAGTTACTGACGCATTTCACTCAGTTACTGACACGTCACTCAGTTACTGACGCATTTCACTCAGTTACTGACTCATGTCACTCAGTTACTGACGCATGTCACTCAGTTACTGACGCATTTCACTCAGTTACTGACTCATGTCACTCAGTTACTGACGCGTGTCACTCAGTTACTGACGTATTTCACTCAGTTACTGACGCATGTCACTCAGTTACTGACGCATTTCACTCAGTTACTGACACATTTCACTCAGTTACTGACGCATTTCGCTCAGTTACTGACGCATTTCACTCAGTTACTGATGCATTTCACTCAGTTACTGACGTATTTCACTCAGTTACTGACGTATTTCACTCAGTTACTGGCACACTTCACTCAGTTACTGACACATTTCACTCAGTTACTGGCGCACTTCACTCAGTTACTGACGCATTTCACTCAGTTACTGATGCATTTCACTCAGTTACTGACGCATTTCACTCAGTTACTGACGTATTTCACTCAGTTACTGGCGCACTTCACTCAGTTACTGACGCATTTCACTCAGTTACTGACGCATTTCACTCAGTTACTGACGCACTTCACTCAGTTATTGACACATTTCACTCAGTTCCTGATGTATTTCACTCAGTTACTGACACATTTCACTGTTACTGACGCATTTCACTCAGTTACTGACGTATTTCACTCAGTTACTGACGCACTTCACTCAGTTATTGACACATTTCACTCAGTTCCTGATGTATTTCACTCAGTTACTGACACATTTCACTGTTACTGACGCATTTCACTCAGTTACTGACGTATTTCACTCAGTTACTGGCGCACTTCACTCAGTTACTGACGCATTTGACAGGCATTTTTCACTGTGAGTAGGCTATTGGAAAATACTGCCATCTTACCTTGAGCAGCCAGATTAAAATCTATAAGATACAGACAAATGCTAAGAATGTGATTTCACCTTAGCTTACATTACTCATCTGTTCATTTCATAATTTATTTCACCTCATGCTGTTTTGCTTTCAAAGAGTTATTTAACAAGATGCATTATTAATGTTGAAAGATTATTATTATTAATTATATTATTAAAATTATGGTATTAAAATGATTGTTTCCAATTAGCTAATCAGGTGTTTATTGTGTTTTTGTGTGTTTAGAGTTGAATGATGAAGAGCTGATGACTGGATGATGAAAACAAATAGCAGAAGCAGCAGAGCCTTCATGGCTCTGTTAACAGGTCAGGTTAATACTCTGATCTTCACGCTGACCTTTATTCTGATCTTTACACTGACGTCTACTCTGATCTTCACGCTGACCTTTATTCTGATCTTTACACTGACCTCTACTCTGATCGTTACACTGACCTCTACTCTGATCTTCACGCTGACCTTTATTCTGATCTTTACACTGACCTCTACTCTGATCTTTACACTGACCTTTATTCTGATCTTTACACTGACGTCTACTCTGATCTTTATGCCGACCTTTATTCTGATCTTTACACTGACCTCTACTCTGATCGTTACACTGACCTCTACTCTGATCGTTACACTGACCTTCATTCTGATCTTTACACTGACCTCTACTCTGATCTTCACGCTGATCTTTATTCTGATCTTTACACTGACCTCTACTCTGATCTTCACGCTGATCTTTATTCTGATCTTTACACTGACCTCTACTCTGATCGTTACACTGATCTTTATTCTGATCTTTACACTGACCTCTACTCTGATCGTTACACTGACCTTCATTCTGATCTTTACACTGACCTCTACTCTGATCTTCACGCTGATCTTTATTCTGATCTTTACACTGACCTCTACTCTGATCTTTACACTGACCTCTACTCTGATCTTCACGCTGATCTTTATTCTGATCTTTACACTGACCTCTACTCTGATCTTCACGCTGATCTTTATTCTGATCTTTACACTGACCTCTACTCTGATGTTCACGCTGATCTTTATTCTGATCTTTACACTGACCTCTACTCTGATCTTCACGCTGATCTTTATTCTGATCTTTACACTGACCTCTACTCTGATCGTTACACTGACCTCTACTCTGATCGTTACACTGACCTTCATTCTGATCTTCACGCTGATCTTTACTTAGATCTTCATGCTGAACTTTAAACTGGCCTTTAGTCTGACCTTTAAACTGACCATTGCTCTGATCTTTATACAGACTTTTACTCTAATCTTTATTCTGATTGTGTGTCTGTGAGTGTATGCATGTGTGTGTGTGTTTGTGTGAGTGTACGTGTGTATATGTACGTTTGTGTGTGTGTGTGTGTGTGTGTGTGTGAGTGTATGCGTGTGTGTGTGAGTGTGATTGTGTTTGTGTGAGTGTACGGGTGTGTGTATGTATGTGTGTTTGTGAGTGTATGTGTGTATATGTATGTTTGTATGTGTGTGCGTAAGTGAGTGTGTGTGTGTGTGTGTGTGTGTGAGTGTGTGCATAAGTGAGTGTATGCGTGTTTGTGTGTGTGTGCAAGTGAGTGTATGCGTGTTTGTGTGTGTGTATGTGAGTGTGTGTGTGTGTGTGTGTGTGTGTGTGTGTGTGTGTGTGTGTGCGTGTGTGTTTTGATGTTTGTTTCTTTAACTGTTTTTTTTTTGTTTCTTTAGGATTTCTTGTTTTACTGATTACTGAACAGGTACTTACAAAAACACACACAGACACTAATACACACACACACACACAGACACACACAGTCTCTCACACACAGACAGACACACAGTTTCTGGATTCTCAGTGGACCTGATGCTGATTACAGAATATATTCCCTAATTAAACTGTGTCTTCATCTCCAGCTGAAGGTTCATGTGTTCCGTGACTGTTAGTTAGGAAGGCTATTTTATCTCTGATTGTGGCAGGAGAGCCGTGTTTGAGTTACTTTATTTCAGTGACACCGATTTTCCTCTAAACTGAGTCACAGCTCTGATTCTCTCTCTCTCTCTGTCTCTCCTCCACCACAGCCTGTGAGACAGAACAGAGATAGTCGCTCATGATTTATTCTGACTAAAAATCAATGATTAAGAGTGAACTGGGTGTTGCTCGAGCAAGTTCACAATTTCTGGGGATTTAGTATGTGTTTAGTGTGTCTCCCCCTTCTGGCTTTACCGAGCCATTACATCAGTCTCATAATTTCAGTATCTCTATAGGGTTCATATACTCACACAGTCACAAACACACACACACACACACTCACATGCACACACGCACACACACACACACTCATTCACACACACACACACACACACACACACACAGTCACACACACACCCACACACACGATCACATATACGCAGAGCTGGAGGTGTTTTTATTTCTGTTTGAAATTCATGTAAACGACTGACTGATTTTGTTTATTTCAGTCTCAAACCAACGTCACAGATGGTAAGACTTATTTTGATTGTAATATATTTCATGTCGCTGCTGTCGGTTCAAAACCTTGTATGTCCAAACTGGTGAGTTTACAGGAGAGAAAAAAAAACTTACTTTACTTTTAATGTAAGTCAGTGGAACCAGACTTTTTCCCAAGTCATTTTGGGCTGTTTCTGTTGGTCTGTCAAGAAATTTACACACCATCTAAAGGGTAAAATATATTTTTAAATTATGTCAAAAACTGAAAATCGACAAAAATGTTTTGTTCCGACAACAGAGATATGAAAATACAAATGATGCTGTAGTTCAACCTCATATATCCTTAAATACCCTCATATACCCATTGTGATTGTTATTATATACTGCAGTAATATTTTATCTATGTTATGAAATTTATCTATGTTATGAAATGTATTTCAGCAATAACTTAACATTTAATATTAACATTTTATTAAATAACATTAACATATTTCATAATTTAACATTTCTGTATTGCACTTTAACAAATATACATTTTATTAATTATTTAACATTTATGTATTTTATCATCCTTTTAACATTTATATTTGTTTCTGTATTTTATTAGTAATTTAACATTTCTGTGTTTTATTAATACTTTTTTTCTGTATTTACATAGTTATTTATTTGTATATTATTAAAGATTTCATGTTTCTGAATTTTATTAACACTGCATTGTTTCTTTATGTTTTTTAGAATCACAGCAGGATTTCATAGGAAATAGGTCAGTAACCTCACCTAGCAAACTGTAAATAAACAGACTTTGATTTTAAATGTAATCCAGTAAAATACAGTTAAATGTTCATGAATTTGAATTTGTTAAACTCATCCTTTACACTGGATTGAGCAAAAGAAAACATTTCTGTATCACACAGTTAAAAGCTATTCTTTTCTGTACAGAGTTGAAACTGTAATTTACAGTTTCACCTCTGTAAATAGGTTCAACAATATCCATATAAAGTATGATAAAGATTTGAGGTGTGTTATGATTGTAGTCACTTCAATCTTGGATCTTCAGTTATTTTACTGACTTCATTTTATTGTTATGAACAGGTATGTTCCCAAAATTTTCACAGTGCAGGAGGCTCAGTTGCCACGTTTACGTGCAACCTAATAATCTATTAATAATCTGACTAATAGCTCAATCGCCATAGAATACGTCCATGTAAACACCTCAATCGGAATAGTTTAGTCCGATTGAGGCCGTTTGGAATTTAATTTCTATCTGATTCATCCAGGTGGATAACCCTCTAAATAATCTGTTAAATAGAAGAATAATATCCGTGTAAACTCCTGTATCCGATTACATTCCCTATCGGAAAGTTTAAGTCTGTTCTGCATGCGTGTCGCCTCAGTGAGAGTTTATACCGTTCAACACGGTGGAGCAGAAACTGGTCTGCAGAGGAGACGAAGTTCATGCTCTGATCTTTAAAAGACGGCGGTGGGACGGACGTCCAGTTTATGAGTCTCAGAACACGACGTCTTCCTCTCGGCCTTCTTTAATAAGGACATAATAATAATAATAATGAGTATGCAATTACCCATTAGCGCATAATCATCAATTAATATGCGATCCTTAATGTACAGTGTTAGCAACTTGTTAGCTCTACATTAAATTTGACAGCACAAATATGTTCACTTGAACAATAATATTTCCATGATCCAGCATGACCTGCAATTACACAAGGATAACAATCACTGGTTCATTTAAAAAATTGTTAACACCAGCAATCTCAGTGTACCAGAAGGCTACAATTTCTGTTTGTCTGCAATATGTCACATATATATTGGATCCACTTTAATTGCAAAATGGGTGTAAATATTTATATAAAAAAAGTTATAATGTTTATGTTTCTTCTGTGTGTCACTTAAACAGGATTACACTTAATCAGTCTTCAGAACCATGCCACTCAGGGCTGACTGCTGTGTCTTTGGTGGTAAGAATTGAACCCCAAAGAGTTACATTAAGTTTTTCCGACAGCTTCATTTCTGTCACAAACAATGATTAGGCTTTAACTTTTTCATGCTTTTATACTTCAAAGTAGCATTTCAAAGACCTTTTTATTTAAAAGTTTAAGATGAATCATGTCTTTGTTTTAAAAAGTGTGTAACATTAAAAATGGTCATTACGAAAACACGGTTCAGTACTTTTTATGTCTTAATGAAAAATATGATGTGATGTTTGCTGGTCATGAACTGCTGCATTTTTTTTTTATCTCAAAATCAGTTAAAATTGTCACTACCAAAACAATCACTACTGAAACATTATGTAAAGTTTAAGTAGTGTTATGAATGTTTTGTTAGTGACAAAATGGAATGTTCAATCATTAGTTTTATTTTATTTGCATTTTTTATGGTTACCGAACATGCTTTTTCTTCATCCTATACCAGGTCCTACAATAATAAAAAAATATATAAATAAATAAAGGAACACATTTATGGTAATGCTGTTTGGGCCTGTGTTGTAGGTGTTGGATGCAGTGGAGAACGTGAGCAGCCATGTTTTGTGTATGATGCAGAACAATGACAGCTTCTCAGCAACAAAACTGCAGCGTTTTCAGACCCAACTCGGAAACATCATACAATCAACACTGAGCCTTTTAGCTGAATTGGTGAGCAACATGCTAACAAACTATCAACTACCAGTGTACGTTTTTCCTGTGAAGGAGAATGGGTTCGGTGCTGTTTCTTATTGTAATCTCCCCCTTTAGAGCAATGTGACTGGTGCTGAGAATACAGCAGCTTTCAGTTCTCTGGAGGATCTCAGTAAATGCAACATAAACAATTTGAGGTTTGTTGAGTCATGGGCATTTCTGAAGCTGCTGCCTTGGCTCCCATATGTGACAGAAGAATTTCTAACTGGACTGAGCCAAATTAACTTCACCTGTGAAGCCTACCACATCATGTATGTACTTTTATACCTTTAACCAATTTATATTACTTTTAAAATTATACACCTTGCATTTTTCAGTATATGTTCTAGGAGAGTGATAGCAACTGCAGTTTTTTTGTCCTGCAGTTTTTATCAGAGATGAAAATTAAGTATGGTGGAAACATAAAATGCAAATTTTTTTTTTAAATAGATATAATTGACCGGTGTACCTCATTTTGTTGTAAACACAACACATATTGTAATCAGACCATCTACTGTGTGGACAAGATAGGTTTGCACTCATACAGATTAACAGATGCCAATAAACACCAGGTTTCTATAGTAAAACGGGCATGTTAATGAATAACGATGGTTTATAAATTGGCCATGAACACATAGTTCTTTACAGGTAACATATCCTTACCAAAATCCCACTCACATGAGTACAAATGAGCACCATAAAAGAAATTAATCAGACTCACTAAGTAGTAAGCCTGAAACTGCCTCTGCAAAAGCAACTAAAAGAAATGAGATGACTGCAAAAAGATGTTTTAGCTTAAAATGTAGGACATAAAAATGATATTTTATTGAACATTTTAAAATAAGTTGACTGAAGATACAAATTATTGTTCTAATAACTTACTATTCATGGTTCAAAATTCAGACGTTTCAGGCAGCCAAGTACCTTACTTTTCCTAGGTTAAACATAATATGATCTACCAAATATTACTTGTAAAAGTGTGTAAATTTCATTGTGCTAATTGGGCTTTAAGAATGTTACTCATTGGGTAATACCACCTCCCTCCACACGGTAGACTGGGGTTCAAATCCCAGACTGGCACATCATGTTACAACAATATTAGTACTTGGACAAGACTAGCATTACCTTCACCTACATTTGTGGCATGATTAAACTGTAGGTTGCTTTAGATGAGGGCATCTGAGAAATGTATGAAAGTAACATGCTTGAAATGTGAAACTAAGGTGCCATAGTAACTTACTGTTTGTATCAATATAATGTCAATTCATGTGGATGACTTTTAGAAATGATATACGCTTTAAACAGTGTGAGACAAACATTCCAAGACTATGAAAATGTTCACGAAGTGTTTGCATTTCTACCAACATTTACACTCAATAATTTTTTTTATGATTGATTGAAACATTTTAGGTTTAGCATGAGCTATGGCTTTGCTCAGTTGTTTGTCAAATAGTTTTATGAAATCACAACCATATTCTGGTTATTTTAGTATGGGATATTTTGGTGTTTTCCACTAAAGAAAAATATAATTGTAATACTGAAATAGTTTGTAAATATGTAGAAAATATTGATTCATCAGTTGGTTAAAAATCTAAGAAAAACTTTGCTATTTTGCACTTATTTAGAAAATATGATGGTAGTTTGTTTAATAACAGACTGAAAAAAACAAACAAAAAATTATATTAATATATACCTTTACTAAGAATGCAGTAAAAACAAAATGTGCATGCCTAAATGTGTGATTGCCATTTGAATGTCACTGGACACATTATTTGTGACAAAAAAATGAATGAAAAAAGGATGAGAAAAATAGATTAAATTAATTGGTTTGAATATCAATGAAGTATTCTGCTGAACACTATATAGTACTATGTGTTTGTAAAAAAAAAGTTCAACAAATGTTGGAAGTTGATTTTGAAAGAGAAAAAGACATTTCAGCTGAAGGTAGTGAGAAGCTCTAAGGATTCTGAATTGCCCTGTGTCCTGTCATTCAAAGTTAAGTCACGTTTAGTTTTGGAGGGTTGTGTTGAATATGAGAACAACCATTTGTAGCAATGTAATGACTACTTTAACAATTAAACACACTTTAACAAAAGGTTACAGGATTTACTGACAAAAGCAGGGGGAGTTTAGTAGTGGGCTGACTGCAGATTTCTACAAGTCTAGAACAAGGGTGCAAAATTAATCAATATCTTTCTCTTACAAAACAGTATAAAGACAATGTGCTCACGAACTGATCTAACTGAAGAAAAAAAGAGAATGATCAACAACAACTTCATCTATGCTTACCTGTCCAGAAAAGACACACCAGGTATGGAAAAGAGATCAACTCTAAAACATTAAACATAAAATGTAAAAAAGAAAAGAACTAGGTAAAATACAGGATATCTAGGATCAGCAAATTTCAGGCAGATAATCAAATATCTTTTCCTTTACTGCCAGATCCAGCATGTGTTTTAAATATAAAAGATATTGAAGAATGGTTGGAGAAGAACTTTGGAATATTCTTCAAAAACGATAAGCAGGTACACATACTACAATATTAGGATTAAAAATAAAAAAGAGCAAAGAAAAATCAAATGTGAAAAAAAGAAGAATAATTAACTGACTGTTTTTTTATTTATTACAAAATCAAAAAAAAAGGATGCAGAACTGGAACTCTTGACTCCATCTCAAACAGCTGATCTCACCGTACGCTCTGGAGTACTGAACAATACAGATTTGATCACCAGAGTTTTTGACCGTCTGAATCAAGGCGATGCTATGCAGAATGTTGAGGAGTTCTTGGTGGCTCTGGCCAACAGCTCAGGGGTAACTACAAATACCTCACTCATGATACACTGTCAAATAGAAACAGTGTAACATTTGTCTAGATGAAAACCCTGTAAGAACAGTAGCTGTGAAAACTGCATGGGCGGAGAGCGATTGACTTTTTTCCCCCTCACCTTTCTCTAAGGCCCCTGAAATCAATCCTGTGGTGAGGGACATCATGATGAATCGGACATTCAGCGTCATCAGTGCTCATTTCCCAGACTTTTCCAGAGATGAGTGGAGTGACTGGTTCCAGTGGAATCTTGTCCCGCTGCTCCCCAGTCTGACTGCAGAGATGCTAACAATGGCAACATCAGAGGTGGACTGCGACATTTACCAAGAGATGTGAGTGGATGCCTTTTTTTGGCAGGAGACCTTTTTCAACTCGATGCAGTTGTTTTATGAATGTGAGAATTGGGTCTCCGTGTCATTTTTGAAATTTTCCAAACCAAAGAGACTTTGAGCAAAATTTTGCTAACATGTGTTTGACTTTTGCGTAACAGTGTCAAAGGGCTGGACCATGGTGTTTGAGCAAATGACTTTGATCAGGAAGCAGGAGATCACAGTTGTTTTGGTAGAGTACCTGAAGGGTTCTGGACAAGTCAACGGCTCAGGTAAGTTCGTTCATGCACTAATTCCTTGCTGCATGTGCTGTCATATCTTTATGTGTTTCTTGTCCTGCCTTAGAATGGAGTCATTTTCTTTGACGGCTTTCCCTTTCACCGCATTTTTGCAGGCTCCCCTTGTGGATCTAGCACCAGCAGCGCAGGGGCCTGGCTTTGGGCCAACTTTGGCAGATACTCCGTCTATGTGACTCTGGCAGACCTTCAGTCGCTCAACGATTATTTCTCTGGTGTAAGACTCTCAAAACACTTCCTGGTATTGCCTATCACGTGCAGTCGGGTAAAGGTCACGCAGAGATGAATGATGAAACCTTCCCAATCTTCTTTTGCAGTTTGCATCACTGGAACTCTTGACTCCATCTCAAACAGCTGATCTCACCGTACGCTCTGGAGCACTGAACAATACAGATTTGATCACCAGAGTTTTTGACCGTCTGAATCAAGGCGATGCTATGCAGAATGTTGAGGAGTTCTTGGTGGCTCTGGCCAACAGCTCAGGGGTAACTACAAATACTTCACCCATGATACACTGTCAAATAGAAACAGTGTAACATTTGTCTAGATAAAAACCCTGTAAGAACAGTAGCTGTGAAAACTGCATGGGCGGAGAGTGATTGACTTTTTTCCCCCTCACCTTTCTCTAAGGCCCCTGAAATCAATCCTGTGGTGAGGGACATCATGATGAATCGGACATTCAGCGTCATCAGTGCTCATTTCCCAGACTTTTCCAGAGCTGAGTGGAGTGACTGGTTCCAGTGGAATCTTGTCCCGCTGCTCCCCAGTCTGACTGCAGAGATGCTAACAATGGCAACATCAGAGGTGGACTGCGACATTTACCAAGAGATGTGAGTGGATGCCTTTTCTTGGCAGGAGACCTTTTTCAACTCGATGCAGTTGTTTTATGAATGTGAGAATTGGGTCTCCGTGTCATTTTTGAAATTTTCCAAACCAAAGAGACTTTGAGCAAAATTTTGCTAACATGTGTTTGACTTTTGCGTAACAGTGTCAAAGGGCTGGACCAGGTGTTTGAGCAAATGACTTTGATCAGGAAGCAGGAGATCACAGTTGTTTTGGTAGAGTACCTGAAGGGTTCTGGACAAGTCAACGGCTCAGGTAAGTTCGTTCATGCACTAATTCCTTGCTGCATGTGCTGTCATATCTTTATGTGTTTCTTGTCTGCCTTAGAATGGAGTCATTTTCTTTGACGGCTTTCCCTTTCACCGCATTTTTGCAGGCTCCCCTTGTGGATCTAGCACCAGCAGCGCAGGGGCCTGGCTTTGGGCCAACTTTGGCAGATACTCCGTCTATGTGACTCTGGCAGACCTTCAGTCGCTCAACGATTATTTCTCTGGTGTAAGACTCTCAAAACACTTCCTGGTATTGCCTATCACGTGCAGTCGGGTAAAGGTCACGCAGAGATGAATGATGAAACCTTCCCAATCTTCTTTTGCAGTTTGCATCACTGGAACTCTTGACTCCATCTCAAACAGCTGATCTCACCGTACGCTCTGGAGCACTGAACAATACAGATTTGATCACCAGAGTTTTTGACCGTCTGAATCAAGGCGATGCTATGCAGAATGTTGAGGAGTTCTTGGTGGCTCTGGCCAACAGCTCAGGGGTAACTACAAATACTTCACCCATGATACACTGTCAAATAGAAACAGTGTAACATTTGTCTAGATGAAAACCCTGTAAGAACAGTAGCTGTGAAAACTGCATGGGCGGAGAGTGATTGACTTTTTTCCCCCTCACCTTTCTCTAAGGCCCCTGAAATCAATCCTGTGGTGAGGGACATCATGATGAATCGGACATTCAGCGTCATCAGTGCTCATTTCCCAGACTTTTCCAGAGCTGAGTGGAGTGACTGGTTCCAGTGGAATCTTGTCCCGCTGCTCCCCAGTCTGACTGCAGAGATGCTAACAATGGCAACATCAGAGGTGGACTGCGACATTTACCAAGAGATGTGAGTGGATGCCTTTTCTTGGCAGGAGACCTTTTTCAACTCGATGCAGTTGTTTTATGAATGTGAGAATTGGGTCTCCGTGTCATTTTTGAAATTTTCCAAACCAAAGAGACTTTGAGCAAAATTTTGCTAACATGTGTTTGACTTTTGCGTAACAGTGTCAAAGGGCTGGACCTGGTGTTTGAGCAAATGACTTTGATCAGGAAGCAGGAGATCACAGTTGTTTTGGTAGAGTACCTGAAGGGTTCTGGACAAGTCAACGGCTCAGGTAAGTTCGTTCATGCACTAATTCCTTGCTGCATGTGCTGTCATATCTTTATGTGTTTCTTGTCCGCCTTAGAATGGAGTCATTTTCTTTGACGGCTTTCCCTTTCACCGCATTTTTGCAGGCTCCCCTTGTGGATCTAGCACCAGCAGCGCAGGGGCCTGGCTTTGGGCCAACTTTGGCAGATACTCCGTCTATGTGACTCTGGCAGACCTTCAGTCGCTCAACGATTATTTCTCTGGTGTAAGACTCTCAAAACACTTCCTGGTATTGCCTATCACGTGCAGTCGGGTAAAGGTCACGCAGAGATGAATGATGAAACCTTCCCAATCTTCTTTTGCAGTTTGCATCACTGGAACTCTTGACTCCATCTCAAACAGCTGATCTCACCGTACGCTCTGGAGCACTGAACAATACAGATTTAATCACCAGAGTTTTTGACCGTCTGAATCAAGGCGATGCTATGCAGAATGTTGAGGAGTTCTTGGTGGCTCTGGCCAACAGCTCAGGGGTAACTACAAATACTTCACCCATGATACACTGTCAAATAGAAACAGTGTAACATTTGTCTAGATGAAAACCCTGTAAGAACAGTAGCTGTGAAAACTGCATGGGCGGAGAGTGATTGACTTTTTTCCCCCTCACCTTTCTCTAAGGCCCCTGAAATCAATCCTGTGGTGAGGGACATCATGATGAATCGGACATTCAGCGTCATCAGTGCTCATTTCCCAGACTTTTCCAGAGCTGAGTGGAGTGACTGGTTCCAGTGGAATCTTGTCCCGCTGCTCCCCAGTCTGACTGCAGAGATGCTAACAATGGCAACATCAGAGGTGGACTGCGACATTTACCAAGAGATGTGAGTGGATGCCTTTTCTTGGCAGGAGACCTTTTTCAACTCGATGCAGTTGTTTTATGAATGTGAGAATTGGGTCTCCGTGTCATTTTGGAAATTTTCCAAACCAAAGAGACTTTGAGCAAAATTTTGCTAACATGTGTTTGACTTTTGCGTAACAGTGTCAAAGGTCTGCACCTGGTGTTTGAGCAAATGACTTTGATCAGGAAGCAGGAGATCACAGTTGTTTTGGTAGAGTACCTGAAGGGTTCTGGACAAGTCAACGGCTCAGGTAAGTTCATTCATGCACTAATTCCTTGCTGCATGTGCTGTCATATCTTTATGTGTTTCTTGTCCGCCTTAGTAATGGAGTCATTTTCTTTGACGGCTTTCCCTTTCACCGCATTTTTGCAGGCTCCCCTTGTGGATCTAGCACCAGCAGCGCAGGGGCCTGGCTTTGGGCCAACTTTGGCAGATACTCCGTCTATGTGACTCTGGCAGACCTTCAGTCGCTCAACGATTATTTCTCTGGTGTAAGACTCTCAAAACACTTCCTGGTATTGCCTATCACGTGCAGTCGGATTAAGGTCACGCAGAGATGAATGATGAAACCTTCCCAATCTTCTTTTGCAGTTTGCATCACTGGAACTCTTGACTCCATCTCAAACAGCTGATCTCACCGTACGCTCTGGAGCACTGAACAATACAGATTTGATCACCAGAGTTTTTGACCGTCTGAATCAAGGCGATGCTATGCAGAATGTTGAGGAGTTCTTGGTGGCTCTGGCCAACAGCTCAGGGGTAACTACAAATACTTCACCCATGATACACTGTCAAATAGAAACAGTGTAACATTTGTCTAGATGAAAACCCTGTAAGAACAGTAGCTGTGAAAACTGCATGGGCGGAGAGTGATTGACTTTTTTCCCCCTCACCTTTCTCTAAGGCCCCTGAAATCAATCCTGTGGTGAGGGACATCATGATGAATCGGACATTCAGCGTCATCAGTGCTCATTTCCCAGACTTTTCCAGAGATGAGTGGAGTGACTGGTTCCAGTGGAATCTTGTCCCGCTGCTCCCCAGTCTGACTGCAGAGATGCTAACAATGGCAACATCAGAGGTGGACTGCGACATTTACCAAGAGATGTGAGTGGATGCCTTTTCTTGGCAGGAGACCTTTTTCAACTCGATGCAGTTGTTTTATGAATGTGAGAATTGGGTCTCCGTGTCATTTTTGAAATTTTCCAAACCAAAGAGACTTTGAGCAAAATTTTGCTAACATGTGTTTGACTTTTGCGTAACAGTGTCAAAGGGCTGGACCTGGTGTTTGAGCAAATGACTTTGATCAGGAAGCAGGAGATCACAGTTGTTTTGGTAGAGTACCTGAAGGGTTCTGGACAAGTCAACGGCTCAGGTAAGTTCGTTCATGCACTAATTCCTTGCTGCATGTGCTGTCATATCTTTATGTGTTTCTTGTCCGCCTTAGTATGGAGTCATTTTCTTTGACGGCTTTCCCTTTCACCGCATTTTTGCAGGCTCCCCTTGTGGATCTAGCACCAGCAGCGCAGGGGCCTGGCTTTGGGCCAACTTTGGCAGATACTCCATCTATGTGACTCTGGCAGACCTTCAGTCGCTCAACGATTATTTCTCTGGTGTAAGACTCTCAAAACACTTCCTGGTATTGCCTATCACGTGCAGTCGGGTAAAGGTCACGCAGAGATGAATGATGAAACCTTCCCAATCTTCTTTTGCAGTTTGCATCACTGGAACTCTTGACTCCATCTCAAACAGCTGATCTCACCGTACGCTCTGGAGCACTGAACAATACAGATTTGATCACCAGAGTTTTTGACCGTCTGAATCAAGGCGATGCTATGCAGAATGTTGAGGAGTTCTTGGTGGCTCTGGCCAACAGCTCAGGGGTAACTACAAATACTTCACCCATGATACACTGTCAAATAGAAACAGTGTAACATTTGTCTAGATGAAAACCCTGTAAGAACAGTAGCTGTGAAAACTGAATGGGCGGAGAGTGATTGACTTTTTTCCCCCTCACCTTTCTCTAAGGCCCCTGAAATCAATCCTGTGGTGAGGGACATCATGATGAATCGGACATTCAGCGTCATCAGTGCTCATTTCCCAGACTTTTCCAGAGCTGAGTGGAGTGACTGGTTCCAGTGGAATCTTGTCCCGCTGCTCCCCAGTCTGACTGCAGAGATGCTAACAATGGCAACATCAGAGGTGGACTGCGACATTTACCAAGAGATGTGAGTGGATGCCTTTTCTTGGCAGGAGACCTTTTTCAACTCGATGCAGTTGTTTTATGAATGTGAGAATTGGGTCTCCGTGTCATTTTTGAAATTTTCCAAACCAAAGAGACTTTGAGCAAAATTTTGCTAACATGTGTTTGACTTTTGCGTAACAGTGTCAAAGGGCTGGACCTGGTGTTTGAGCAAATGACTTTGATCAGGAAGCAGGAGATCACAGTTGTTTTGGTAGAGTACCTGAAGGGTTCTGGACAAGTCAACGGCTCAGGTAAGTTCGTTCATGCACTAATTCCTTGCTGCATGTGCTGTCATATCTTTATGTGTTTCTTGTCCGCCTTAGTATGGAGTCATTTTCTTTGACGGCTTTCCCTTTCACCGCATTTTTGCAGGCTCCCCTTGTGGATCTAGCACCAGCAGCGCAGGGGCCTGGCTTTGGGCCAACTTTGGCAGATACTCCGTCTATGTGACTCTGGCAGACCTTCAGTCGCTCAACGATTATTTCTCTGGTGTAAGACTCTCAAAACACTTCCTGGTATTGCCTATCACGTGCAGTCGGATAAAGGTCACGCAGAGATGAATGATGAAACCTTCCCAATCTTCTTTTGCAGTTTGCATCACTGGAACTCTTGACTCCATCTCAAACAGCTGATCTCACCGTACGCTCTGGAGCACTGAACAATACAGATTTGATCACCAGAGTTTTTGACCGTCTGAATCAAGGCGATGCTATGCAGAATGTTGAGGAGTTCTTGGTGGCTCTGGCCAACAGCTCAGGGGTAACTACAAATACTTCACCCATGATACACTGTCAAATAGAAACACTGTAACATTTGTCTAGATGAAAACCCTGTAAGAACAGTAGCTGTGAAAACTGCATGGGCGGAGAGTGATTGACTTTTTTCCCCCTCACCTTTCTCTAAGGCCCCTGAAATCAATCCTGTGGTGAGGGACATCATGATGAATCGGACATTCAGCGTCATCAGTGCTCATTTCCCAGACTTTTCCAGAGCTGAGTGGAGTGACTGGTTCCAGTGGAATCTTGTCCCGCTGCTCCCCAGTCTGACTGCAGAGATGCTAACAATGGCAACATCAGAGGTGGACTGCGACATTTACCAAGAGATGTGAGTGGATGCCTTTTCTTGGCAGGAGACCTTTTTCAACTCGATGCAGTTGTTTTATGAATGTGAGAATTGGGTCTCCGTGTCATTTTTGAAATTTTCCAAACCAAAGAGACTTTGAGCAAAATTTTGCTAACATGTGTTTGACTTTTGCGTAACAGTGTCAAAGGGCTGGACCTGGTGTTTGAGCAAATGACTTTGATCAGGAAGCAGGAGATCACAGTTGTTTTGGTAGAGTACCTGAAGGGTTCTGGACAAGTCAACGGCTCAGGTAAGTTCATTCATGCACTAATTCCTTGCTGCATGTGCTGTCATATCTTTATGTGTTTCTTGTCCGCCTTAGTATGGAGTCATTTTCTTTGACGGCTTTCCCTTTCACCGCATTTTTGCAGGCTCCCCTTGTGGATCTAGCACCAGCAGCGCAGGGGCCTGGCTTTGGGCCAACTTTGGCAGATACTCCGTCTATGTGACTCTGGCAGACCTTCAGTCGCTCAACGATTATTTCTCTGGTGTAAGACTCTCAAAACACTTCCTGGTATTGCCTATCACGTGCAGTCGGATTAAGGTCACGCAGAGATGAATGATGAAACCTTCCCAATCTTCTTTTGCAGTTTGCATCACTGGAACTCTTGACTCCATCTCAAACAGCTGATCTCACCGTACGCTCTGGAGCACTGAACAATACAGATTTGATCACCAGAGTTTTTGATCCGTCTGAATCAAGGCGATGCTATGCAGAATGTTGAGGAGTTCTTGGTGGCTCTGGCCAACAGCTCAGGGGTAACTACAAATACTTCACCCATGATACACTGTCAAATAGAAACAGTGTAACATTTGTCTAGATGAAAACCCTGTAAGAACAGTAGCTGTGAAAACTGAATGGGCGGAGAGTGATTGACTTTTTTCCCCCTCACCTTTCTCTAAGGCCCCTGAAATCAATCCTGTGGTGAGGGACATCATGATGAATCGGACATTCAGCGTCATCAGTGCTCATTTCCCAGACTTTTCCAGAGATGAGTGGAGTGACTGGTTCCAGTGGAATCTTGTCCCGCTGCTCCCCAGTCTGACTGCAGAGATGCTAACAATGGCAACATCAGAGGTGGACTGCGACATTTACCAAGAGATGTGAGTGGATGCCTTTTCTTGGCAGGAGACCTTTTTCAACTCGATGCAGTTGTTTTATGAATGTGAGAATTGGGTCTCCGTGTCATTTTGGAAATTTTCCAAACCAAAGAGACTTTGAGCAAAATTTTGCTAACATGTGTTTGACTTTTGCGTAACAGTGTCAAAGGTCTGCACCTGGTGTTTGAGCAAATGACTTTGATCAGGAAGCAGGAGATCACAGTTGTTTTGGTAGAGTACCTGAAGGGTTCTGGACAAGTCAACGGCTCAGGTAAGTTCATTCATGCACTAATTCCTTGCTGCATGTGCTGTCATATCTTTATGTGTTTCATGTCCGCCTTAGTATGGAGTCATTTTCTTTGACGGCTTTCCCTTTCACCGCATTTTTGCAGGCTCCCCTTGTGGATCTAGCACCAGCAGCGCAGGGGCCTGGCTTTGGGCCAACTTTGGCAGATACTCCGTCTATGTGACTCTGGCAGACCTTCAGTCGCTCAACGATTATTTCTCTGGTGTAAGACTCTCAAAACACTTCCTGGTATTGCCTATCACGTGCAGTCGGGTAAAGGTCACGCAGAGATGAATGATGAAACCTTCCCAATCTTCTTTTGCAGTTTGCATCACTGGAACTCTTGACTCCATCTCAAACAGCTGATCTCACTGTACGCTCTGGAGCACTGAACAATACAGATTTGATCACCAGAGTTTTTGACCGTCTGAATCAAGGCGATGCTATGCAGAATGTTGAGGAGTTCTTGGTGGCTCTGGCCAACAGCTCAGGGGTAACTACAAATACTTCACCCATGATACACTGTCAAATAGAAACAGTGTAACATTTGTCTAGATGAAAACCCTGTAAGAACAGTAGCTGTGAAAACTGCATGGGCGGAGAGTGATTGACTTTTTTCCCCCCTCACCTTTCTCTAAGGCCCCTGAAATCAATCCTGTGGTGAGGGACATCATGATGAATCGGACATTCAGCGTCATCAGTGCTCATTTCCCAGACTTTTCCAGAGCTGATTGGAGTGACTGGTTCCAGTGGAATCTTGTCCCGCTGCTCCCCAGTCTGACTGCAGAGATGCTAACAATGGCAACATCAGAGGTGGACTGCGACATTTACCAAGAGATGTGAGTGGATGCCTTTTCTTGGCAGGAGACCTTTTTCAACTCGATGCAGTTGTTTTATGAATGTGAGAATTGGGTCTCCGTGTCATTTTGGAAATTTTCCAAACCAAAGAGACTTTGAGCAAAATTTTGCTAACATGTGTTTCACTTTTGCGTAACAGTGTCAAAGGGCTGGACCTGGTGTTTGAGCAAATGACTTTGATCAGGAAGCAGGAGATCACAGTTGTTTTGGTAGAGTACTTGAATGGTTCTGCACAAGCCAATGGCTCAGGTAAGTTCCCTCATGCACTAAGTCCTTGCTTCTTTTATTGTTGTATCTTTCTGTGTAGTATGAAGAGTGTTTTTTTTTGGTAACTTCTGCTTTCACCACTTTTTTGAAGACTCTTGCGGTGCTGGCTCCATAAATAGAAGCTTTTGGCTTGATGTTAACTTTGGAAAATATTCTATTTATCTTACTTTGGAAGATCTACATGTTCTCAACCATGATTTTCCTAATGTAAGATTTTAAATATATACATTTTTTTCAATGTCAAAGCCAATTTTTTCAAGCTCTCATGTAATTTAATGATAATTTTTCAATGTTCTTTTGCAGTTTTTTTCACAGTCAACAATACCCTCAGGTCAGAGTTCTACAGCTACTACTCATCCTAGAACACTTTTTGTCTCAGAAGCATTTACTCCAACAGACGAATCTTCTGTTTTAACTGAAACATCAAGTGATACATCATTGGTTCCAACTTCTATCGTAAATAAATCAACCTCAATAACAGAAAAACATAACACATCTTCTGTTCAGCCTACTATGCATCAGATTTTTGCAGGTAGTCCCACTGCTTCTGTCACAGATGAAGAACTATCCACTAGGAATCATATGTCTCCATCTTTCACTGAACCTACTACACTTTATTTCTCTGAGAAACAACCTCACACTCCGAGAACCACTAGGACGCTAGACAGCACTGATCTTGCTGTAATGAACATCTCAGATTCTTCGTTCTCTACTCTTGCTACCACAGCTATTGCATTACCGGCTAAATCAGGTGAAGCAGTTATTATTTTACAAGTCGGCATCCAGCGAGTCTTCATCCCCGCTTACACTGACCCTTCCTCAAATGAGTACAAGACTCTGGTCAACAACATCACTTCTGAGGTAATAAAACAGCAACCTTTGTTTTTACAGTGACTTTCACTAAATATATAATGCCATGCAATGAATTATAGTCTTTGCATGGATTTTTCAAATGATGAAGTCTTGGGAAACTATTGTTTCATAGTTAATAAGTAAATAATCAGGAACTATACAGGAACGAATGAATATTGCTGCATTAACACTGAAGTAACTACTCTTAACTATTAAGAACTACTTATAGTGAATTACTTAGTAACTATGGTTTCTTAGAATAACTACTCATAAATTACCAATCATTTCAACATTAATTTCTCAATAGCTGAATCATACAAGGTTCCTGATGAACTGCAAACTGATGTAGTGTATTCCAACACTTCTAACTATAGTGAAATACACTACACAGTATAGAGTCTACAATATAATGGATGATTTCCTCCATTTCTATTCACAGAAACAGGTGTGCTCAGAAAAGGCTGGGGGCATCACGCCACACTGTACTGGCTGATGTCCCTCATGTGTTTGTTTTGATCAAAAAAAGGTCTAATTTACATCTTCGTATTTGGCAGTGTGAACTAATTTGCACATCAAATGGGACAACTGCTAAAATAATTCAGTATTCCATAGACCAGTCTGCTTACCTCTCAACTTCATAAAACAAAACATTTTTTTTCCGTGTGTTTCACTATACAATACCATTCCTGATCATCATTCCTGAACTTGTAGTTCATTAGTAACGAGTTACCATGTATTTCACGCTATACTCTTCCTGATCATCATTAACTTGAGTTACCATTGTTTCATTTTAAATTGTTCACAACAGTATTTACACATTCACTTGGTGTATGTAGAAATAAGTGAATTTGAAGGCAGGACAGAAACACATTTAGATTTTTCCATGAGCCCTCTCTTAAACTGGCCCTGTCCTCAAGAGAACTTTAAAGAAGAACTACTGATCAGAAGAAACACTGGCACACGTGCTCCTGCAGAAACAAATGGTGTTTTCTAAAGATGTGAGGTAAGCAGACTGGTCTACTGAATACTGTAGTATTTTAGCATTTGTCCCATTTGTAGGCTGATGTGCAAATTGGTTCACATGGCCAAATATGAAGATGTGCAGTAGCTTTTTAAGCTTTCTGATTAAAACAAACACATGAGGGACAACAGGCAACAAGTGTGGTGTGATGCCCCAGCCTTCTTTGAGGATACTTGATTCTGTGAATAGAAATGGAGGATATAATCCCTTATGTGGTAGAGACTGTACACTACGTAGTGTATTTCACTACTGTTAGAAGTGTTGAAATAAACTCCATCAGTTACTAGTTCAGCAGGAACCTTGTCATACTCAGCTAATGAGCAATTCATGTTAAAATGATGGTAATTTATCAGTAGTTAGTCTAAGAACCCATAGTTACAAAGTAATTATACTATTAGATGTAGTTATTTTTTAGTTAATGGTGAACTATCTTAAATATTAGTTCAATATTACCTACTGAGTAGTTAACTAGTAGTCCTTGATAGTTAAGAGTTGTTACTGCAGTACTGAAGTTAATGCAGCACTACTTATTTGTTCCTGCTTAGTTCTTGATTAGATACTTATTAACTATGAAACAGTTTTGTAAAGTGTCACCCGATTTTCGGTACTAGCAAAATTCTGAATGTTAGACAAGTTAACTGTGCTGAACATGAAGAATCTGTAGTCTCTTAACTACCTGTGTCTTTTCATGTATAGTTGGACCGAGGGTATAGAGAGATTTTTCCTAACACATTCCTCCGATGCTATGTCTTAAGGCTATGGTACAGTATTTTGATCTTTAAACACAATACAATGTGAATATTAATAGCCAATATTTAGCAGTGAGTAATTAGCATAATCTTTTATAGAAAACTGTTAAATTATACAAGTAAAAATTTTTTGAATTGTCTAGTGTAAAATACAATTTAATCATGATTTAATTTACAATTAAAAAATTTAATCATGATTCCATGATTAAATAAATCATTGGTAAATCTCAATTTCCTCCCTTTGCAGGGCTGGTTCAGTGGGTGTGGACACTCAGCTAATCTTTAAAAATGAAACAGTTCTTCCAAATGTAACAGTCGTGACTGAATCCCTCAAATCAGCAATGAATAACTTTAAAGTTTTCCTGGATATCATTCCATCCAGTATTACTGCTGGTGAGTGATTAACAATATTTCATTAATAAATATAAATGCTCAGTGCATCTGGAAAATATAATTTGTACTGTAAAGGACAGTTTTAAAGTTTTGAATTATTAAAATTCTGATGTAATAAAGTATTTTAATGAATGTTTTGAGAATTCTGTATCTTTAATTCTGTAATTTACTACATGACTATCAGAGACATTAATATGAATGGCTTCTATCTTCGTTTCACAGTGGATGTTTCCTCAGCCACTTTGGACTTAAACACAACTACCACCACGACCACCGCTACCACCAGCAGCAGCACAGCACACTACACACAGATGCAGACTAGCCAGAATTACCTTACAAATGACAAATTCAGCACTATTTTGGAAACGTCTTTGCCCACCTACACTTATAATGTTAAAGATTCAAAAATTGCAAATCAACCTATGACAATGTCAGAAGAAAATATTAATACATCAGTCATAACTCGGTCTACTACATATCAAGGTTTGGGAACAAGTGCTACTTCTACAATAACTGAAGAAGAATTGTCCACTAGAAGTCAGGTTCCTCAGCCTTTCACTCAACCAATGACGCATTCTATTACTGTTACTGAGAAAGAAGATGAAACTATGAGATCTACCATGCTGACATCTTCAGCTGACAATAACTCCTCTGAAGGATCTTTGTCAAGCACTTCATTTCATTCTTCAGCTACTGTGACAAACACATTACTTACAGACAATTCTGTAGCTTTGCCAGAAATATCAACAGGTGCTGGAGATGTGCTACTACCAGAGACATCAACAGCAGCTGGACACGGATCTATGGAAGAAACATCACATTCTGTGTCTGTAACAACATCCTCAACATCCCCCCTTTCGATGTTACCAGATTTCCCAATCCCAGCAGTCCCTATGACTACAGAAGCAACACTGAAAACAACACAAGTCACACCAACACAAAGTTCAATAAAGGTAACAGAAGTGTCTGATTCTATGTACACAAAGTCCATTGACATTCAAGCTTCAACTACTTCTACTGAACCATCAGCTGTGTATTTGCAGACCCTGGAGCAGACTCTTTTAACCAGTTCTTCTGTTATGAATGATCCTTACAAATCAACAGTAGACCTTCAAAAATCTACACCACTCCAGGGCGTGGAGGTTGTCGTTCAGCCTGCTACAGCCTTAGCATTGAGTGCTACTGAACACGCAACAGTTGCAGCTTCTACTTTGCTACCAACAATAACATCAATGAAAAATCTTTCTCCAGCAACTAGTACTGAAACTGCAACAGTGTCTGTTTCTGCCTCAGCAGTTGAAACTTCTAGAACAACCACATTCACATCAAATGAGTCAACAACTTTGGAGCTGGATACACATGAACCTTCATCTACTGTTGTTTCTATGACTAGTCAACTCAGTCATTCTGGCACAGCTACAGTTGACCATACCACCAATACAAGTGCATTACCAGCATCAAAAGTGGCACCACCTACCAAAAGTCAAGATCCTTCATCTACTACTAAATTGGAACAACGCTCTGACACTGGGTCTTCAACTGAATCATTCAAAAGTACCATGTTGATGTTAACCACTGATAATACTTCAAATGTGAGATATTCATCAGTGGCTTCACCTGATGTATCTGTAACAGGAGCACAAGTAATTTCACCCAAAACTAAGACAACAGATGTGCCACCAAATGTGCCAACCACGCAACCAAATATGACTGCAATTCCACGTGAATTCCTAATCACAGCAGCCTCTACAGCTACAGCAACATCAACAGAAACATCAACTGATTCACCAACTGCTACAGTTTCAGCTACTATACATCAATCCACAGCAATGTCCGAAGAACAAAACCACACATCAGTCATAACTCGGTCTATTACATATCAAGGTTTGGGAACAAGTGCTACTTCTACAATAACTGAAGAAGAATTGTCCACTAGAAGTCAGGTTCCTCAGCCTTTCATTCAACCAATGACGCATTCTGTTACTGTTACTGAGAAAGAAGATGAAACTATGAGATCTACCATGCTGACATCTTCAGCTGAAAATAACTCCTCTGAAGGATCTTTGTCAACCACTTCATTTCATTCTTCAGCTACTGTGACAAACACATTACTTACAGACAATTCTGTAGCTTTGCCAGAAATATCAAAAGGTGCTGGAGATGTGCTACTACCAGAGATATCAACAGCAGCTGGACACGGATCTATGGAAGAAACATCACATTCTGTGTCTGTAACAACATCCTCAACATCCCCCCTTTCGATGTTACCAGATTTCCCAATCCCAGCAGTCCCTATGACTACAGAAGCAACACTGAAACCAACACAAGTCACACCAACACAAAGTTCAATAAGGGTAACAGAAGTATCTGATTCTATGTACACAAAGTCCATTGACATTCAAGCTTCAACCACTTCTACTGAACCATCAGCTGTGTATTTGCAGACCCTGGAGCAGACTCTTTTAACCAGTTCTTCTGCTATGAATGATCCTTACAAATCAACAGTAGACCTTCAAAAATCTACACCACTCCAGGGCGTGGAGGTTGTCGTTCAGCCTGCTACAGCCTTAGCATTGAGTGCTACTGAACACGCAACAGTTGCAGCTTCTACTTTGCTACCAACAATAACATCAATGAAAAATCTTTCTCCAGCATCTAGTACTGAACCTGCAACAGTGTCTGTTTCTGCCTCAGCAGTTGAAACTTCTAGAACAACCACATTCACATCAAGTGAGTCAACAACTTTGGAGCTGGATACACATGAACCTTCATCTACTGTTGTTTCTATGACTAGTCATCTCAGTCATTCTGGCACAGCTACAGTTGACCATACCACCAATACAAGTGCATTACCAGCATCAAAAGTGGCACCACCTACCAAAAGTCAAGATCCTTCATCTACTACTAAATTGGAACAACGCTCTGACACTGGGTCTTCAACTGAATCATTCAAAAGTACCATGTTGATGTTAACCACTGATAATACTTCAAATGTGAGATATTCATCAGTGGCTTCACCTGATGTATCTGTAACAGGAGCACAAGTAATTTCACCCAAAACTAAGACAACAGATGTGCCACCAAATGTGCCAACCACGCAACCAAATATGACTGCAATTCCACGTGAATTCCTAATCACAGCAGCCTCTACAGCTACAGCAACATCAACAGAAACATCAACTGATTCACCAACTGCTACGGTTTCAGCTACTATACATCAATCCACAGCAATGTCCGAAGAACATAACCACACATCAGTCACAACTCGGTCTATTACATATCAAGGTTTGGGAACAAGTGCTACTTCTACAATAACTGAAGAAGAATTGTCCACTAGAAGTCAGGTTCCTCAGCCTTTCATTCAACCAATGACGCATTCTGTTACTGTTACTGAGAAAGAAGATGAAACTATGAGATCTACCATTCTGACATCTTCAGCTGACAATAACTCCTCTGAAGGATCTTTGTCAACCACTTCATTTCATTCTTCAGCTACTGTGACAAACACATTACTTACAGACAATTCTGTAGCTTTGCCAGAAATATCAACAGGTGCTGGAGATGTGCTACTACCAGAGATATCAACAGCAGCTGGACACGGATCTATGGAAGAAACATCACATTCTGTGTCTGTAACAACATCCTCAACATCCCCCCTTTCGATGTTACCAGATTTCCCAATCCCAGCAGTCCCTATGACTACAGAAGCAACACTGAAACCAACACAAGTCACACCAACACAAAGTTCAATAAGGGTAACAGAAGTATCTGATTCTATGTACACAAAGTCCATTGACATTCAAGCTTCAACCACTTCTACTGAACCATCAGCTGTGTATTTGCAGACCCTGGAGCAGACTCTTTTAACCAGTTCTTCTGTTATGAATGATCCTTACAAATCAACAGTAGACCTTCAAAAATCTACACCACTCCAGGGCGTGGAGGTTGTTGTTCAGCCTGCTACAGCCTTAGCATTGAGTGCTACTGAACACGCAACAGTTGCAGCTTCTACTTTGCTACCAACAATAACATCAATGAAAAATCTTTCTCCAGCATCTAGTACTGAACCTGCAACAGTGTCTGTTTCTGCCTCAGCAGTTGAAACTTCTAGAACAACCACATTCACATCAAGTGAGTCAACAACTTTGGAGCTGGATACACATGAACCTTCATCTACTGTTGTTTCTATGACTAGTCTTCTCAGTCATTCTGGCACAGCTACAGTTGACCATACCAGCAATACAAGTGCATTACCAGCATCAAAAGTGGCACCACCTACCAAAAGTCAAGATCCTTCATCTACTACTAAATTGGAACAACGCTCTGACACTGGGTCTTCAACTGAATCATTCAAAAGTACCATGTTGATGTTAACCACTGATAATACTTCAAATGTGAGATATTCATCAGTGGCTACACCTGATGTATCTGTAACAGGAGCACAAGTAATTTCACCCAAAACTAAGACAACAGATGTGCCACCACATGTGCCAACCACGCAACCAACTATGACTGCAATTCCACGTGAATTCCTAATCACAGCAGCCTCTACAGCTACAGCAACATCAACAGAAACATCAACTGATTCACCAACTGCTACAGTTTCAGCTACTATACATCAATCCACAGCAATGTCCGAAGAACAAAACCACACATCAGTCACAACTCGGTCTATTACATATCAAGGTTTGGGAACAAGTGCTACTTCTACAATAACTGAAGAAGAATTGTCCACTAGAAGTCAGGTTTCTCAGCCTTTCATTCAACCAATAACGCATTCTGTTACTGTTACTGAGAAAGAAGACGAAACTATGAGATCTACCATGCTGACATCTTCAGCTGAAAATAACTCCTCTGAAGGATCTTTGTCAACCACTTCATTTCATTCTTCAGCTACTGTGACAAACACATTACTTACAGACAATTCTGTAGCTTTGCCAGAAATATCAACAGGTGCTGGAGATATGCTACTACCAGAGATATCAACAGCAGCTGGACACGGATCTATGGAAGAAACATCACATTCTGTGTCTGTAACAACATCCTCAACATCCCCCCTTTCGATGTTACCAGATTTCCCAATCCCAGCAGTCCCTATGACTACAGAAGCAACACTGAAACCAACACAAGTCACACCAACACAAAGTTCAAAAAGGGTAACAGAAGTATCTGATTCTATGTACACAAAGTCCATTGACATTCAAGCTTCAACTACTTCTACTGAACCATCAGCTGTGTATTTGCAGACCCTGGAGCAGACTCTTTTAACCAGTTCTTCTGCTATGAATGATCCTTACAAATCAACAGTAGACCTTCAAAAATCTACAACACTCCAGGGCGTGGAGGTTGTCGTTCAGCCTGCTACAGCCTTAGCATTGAGTGCTACTGAACACGCAACAGTTGCAGCTTCTACTTTGTTACCAACAATAACATCAATGAAAAATCTTTCTCCAGCATCTAGTACTGAACCTGCAACAGTGTCTGTTTCTGCCTCAGCAGTTGAAACTTCTAGAACAACCACATTCACATCAAGTGAGTCAACAACTTTGGAGCTGGATACACATGAACCTTCATCTACTGTTGTTTCTCTGACTAGTCTTCTCAGTCATTCTGGCACAGCTACAGTTGACCATACCAGCAATACAAGTGCATTACCAGCATCAAAAGTGGCACCACCTACCAAAAGTCAAGATCCTTCATCTACTACTAAATTGGAACAACGCTCTGACACTGGGTCTTCAACTGAATCATTCAAAAGTACCATGTTGATGTTAACCACTGATAATACTTCAAATGTGAGATATTCATCAGTGGCTTCACCTGATGTATCTGTAACAGGAGCACAAGTAATTTCACCCAAAACTAAGACAACAGATGTGCCACCAAATGTGCCAACCACGCAACCAAATATGACTGCAATTCCACGTGAATTCCTAATCACAGCAGACTCTACAGCTACAGCAACATCAACAGAAACATCAACTGATTCACCAACTGCTACGGTTTCAGCTACTATACATCAATCCACAGCAATGTCCGAAGAACATAACCACACATCAGTCACAACTCGGTCTATTACATATCAAGGTTTGGGAACAAGTGCTACTTCTACAATAACTGAAGAAGAATTGTCCACTAGAAGTCAGGTTCCTCAGCCTTTCATTCAACCAATGACGCATTCTGTTACTGTTACTGAGAAAGAAGATGAAACTATGAGATCTACCATGTTGACATCTTCAGCTGAAAATAACTCCTCTGAAGGATCTTTGTCAACCACTTCATTTCATTCTTCAGCTACTGTGACAAACACATTACTTACAGACAATTCTGTAGCTTTACCAGAAATATCAACAGGTGCTGGAGATGTGCTACTACCAGAGATATCAACAGCAACTGGACACGGATCTATGGAAGAAACATCACATTCTGTGTCTGTAACAACATCCTCAACATCCCCCCTTTCGATGTTACCAGATTTCCCAATCCCAGCAGTCCCTATGACTACAGAAGCAACACTGAACCCAACACAAGTCACACCAACACAAAGTTCAATAAGGGTAACAGAAGTATCTGATTCTATGTACACAAAGTCCATTGACATTCAAGCTTCAACCACTTCTACTGAACCATCAGCTGTGTATTTGCAGACCCTGGAGCAGACTCTTTTAACCAGTTCTTCTGTTATGAATGATCCTTACAAATCAACAGTACACCTTCAAAAATCTACACCACTCCAGGGCGTGGAGGTTGTCGTTCAGCCTGCTACAGCCTTAGCATTGAGTGCTACTGAACACGCAACAGTTGCAGCTTCTACTTTGCTACCAACAATAACATCAATGAAAAATCTTTCTCCAGCATCTAGTACTGAACCTGCAACAGTGTCTGTTTCTGCCTCAGCAGTTGAAACTTCTAGAACAACCACATTCACATCAAGTGAGTCAACAACTTTGGAGCTGGATACACATGAACCTTCATCTACTGTTGTTTCTCTGACTAGTCTTCTCAGTCATTCTGGCACAGCTACAGTTGACCATACCAGCAATACAAGTGCATTACCAGCATCAAAAGTGGCACCACCTACCAAAAGTCAAGATCCTTCATCTACTACTAAATTGGAACAACGCTCTGACACTGGGTCTTCAACTGAATCATTCAAAAGTACCATGTTGATGTTAACCACTGATAATACTTCAAATGTGAGATATTCATCAGTGGCTTCACCTGATGTATCTGTAACAGGAGCACAAGTAATTTCACCCAAAACTAAGACAACAGATGTGCCACCAAATGTGCCAACCACGCAACCAAATATGACTGCAATTCCACGTGAATTCCTAATCACAGCAGACTCTACAGCTACAGCAACATCAACAGAAACATCAACTGATTCACCAACTGCTACGGTTTCAGCTACTATACATCAATCCACAGCAATGTCCGAAGAACATAACCACACATCAGTCACAACTCGGTCTATTACATATCAAGGTTTGGGAACAAGTGCTACTTCTACAATAACTGAAGAAGAATTGTCCACTAGAAGTCAGGTTCCTCAGCCTTTCATTCAACCAATGACGCATTCTGTTACTGTTACTGAGAAAGAAGATGAAACTATGAGATCTACCATGTTGACATCTTCAGCTGAAAATAACTCCTCTGAAGGATCTTTGTCAACCACTTCATTTCATTCTTCAGCTACTGTGACAAACACATTACTTACAGACAATTCTGTAGCTTTACCAGAAATATCAACAGGTGCTGGAGATGTGCTACTACCAGAGATATCAACAGCAACTGGACACGGATCTATGGAAGAAACATCACATTCTGTGTCTGTAACAACATCCTCAACATCCCCCCTTTCGATGTTACCAGATTTCCCAATCCCAGCAGTCCCTATGACTACAGAAGCAACACTGAACCCAACACAAGTCACACCAACACAAAGTTCAATAAGGGTAACAGAAGTATCTGATTCTATGTACACAAAGTCCATTGACATTCAAGCTTCAACCACTTCTACTGAACCATCAGCTGTGTATTTGCAGACCCTGGAGCAGACTCTTTTAACCAGTTCTTCTGTTATGAATGATCCTTACAAATCAACAGTACACCTTCAAAAATCTACACCACTCCAGGGCGTGGAGGTTGTCGTTCAGCCTGCTACAGCCTTAGCATTGAGTGCTACTGAACACGCAACAGTTGCAGCTTCTACTTTGCTACCAACAATAACATCAATGAAAAATCTTTCTCCAGCATCTAGTACTGAACCTGCAACAGTGTCTGTTTCTGCCTCAGCAGTTGAAACTTCTAGAACAACCACATTCACATCAAGTGAGTCAACAACTTTGGAGCTGGATACACATGAACCTTCATCTACTGTTGTTTCTATGACTAGTCAACTCAGTCATTCTGGCACAGCTACAGTTGACCATACCAGCAATACAAGTGCATTACCAGCATCAAAAGTAGCACCACCTACCAAAATTCAAGATCCTTCATCTACTACTAAATTGGAACAACGCTCTGACACTGGGTCTTCAACTGAATCATTCAAAAGTACCATGTTGATGTTAACCACTGATAATACTTCAAATGTGAGATATTCATCAGTGGCTTCACCTGATGTATCTGTAACAGGAGCACAAGTAATTTCACCCAAAACTAAGACAACAGATGTGCCACCAAATGTGCCAACCACGCAACCAAATATGACTGCAATTCCACGTGAATTCCTAATCACAGCAGCCTCTACAGCTACAGCAACATCAACAGAAACATCAACTGATTCACCAACTGCTACAGTTTCAGCTACTATACATCAATCCACAGCAATGTCCGAAGAACAAAACCACACATCAGTCACAACTCGGTCTATTACATATCAAGGTTTGGGAACAAGTGCTACTTCTACAATAACTGAAGAAGAATTGTCCACTAGAAGTCAGGTTTCTCAGCCTTTCATTCAACCAATAACGCATTCTGTTACTGTTACTGAGAAAGAAGACGAAACTATGAGATCTACCATGCTGACATCTTCAGCTGAAAATAACTCCTCTGAAGGATCTTTGTCAACCACTTCATTTCATTCTTCAGCTACTGTGACAAACACATTACTTACAGACAATTCTGTAGCTTTGCCAGAAATATCAACAGGTGCTGGAGATATGCTACTACCAGAGATATCAACAGCAGCTGGACACGGATCTATGGAAGAAACATCACATTCTGTGTCTGTAACAACATCCTCAACATCCCCCCTTTCGATGTTACCAGATTTCCCAATCCCAGCAGTCCCTATGACTACAGAAGCAACACTGAAACCAACACAAGTCACACCAACACAAAGTTCAATAAGGGTAACAGAAGTATCTGATTCTATGTACACAAAGTCCATTGACATTCAAGCTTCAACTACTTCTACTGAACCATCAGCTGTGTATTTGCAGACCCTGGAGCAGACTCTTTTAACCAGTTCTTCTGCTATGAATGATCCTTACAAATCAACAGTAGACCTTCAAAAATCTACAACACTCCAGGGCGTGGAGGTTGTCGTTCAGCCTGCTACAGCCTTAGCATTGAGTGCTACTGAACACACAACAGTTGCAGCTTCTACTTTGTTACCAACAATAACATCAATGAAAAATCTTTCTCCAGCATCTAGTACTGAACCTGCAACAGTGTCTGTTTCTGCCTCAGCAGTTGAAACTTCTAGAACAACCACATTCACATCAAGTGAGTCAACAACTTTGGAGCTGGATACACATGAACCTTCATCTACTGTTGTTTCTCTGACTAGTCATCTCAGTCATTCTGGCACAGCTACAGTTGACCATACCACCAATACAAGTGCATTACCAGCATCAAAAGTGGCACCACCTACCAAAAGTCAAGATCCTTCATCTACTACTAAATTGGAACAACGCTCTGACACTGGGTCTTCAACTGAATCATTCAAAAGTACCATGTTGATGTTAACCACTGATAATACTTCAAATGTGAGATATTCATCAGTGGCTTCACCTCATGTATCTGTAACAGGAGCACAAGTAATTTCACCCAAAACTAAGACAACAGATGTGCCACCAAATGTGCCAACCACGCAACCAAATATGACTGCAATTCCACGTGAATTCCTAATCACAGCAGACTCTACAGCTACAGCAACATCAACAGAAACATCAACTGATTCACCAACTGCTACGGTTTCAGCTACTATACATCAATCCACAGCAATGTCCGAAGAACATAACCACACATCAGTCACAACTCGGTCTATTACATATCAAGGTTTGGGAACAAGTGCTACTTCTACAATAACTGAAGAAGAATTGTCCACTAGAAGTCAGGTTCCTCAGCCTTTCATTCAACCAATGACGCATTCTGTTACTGTTACTGAGAAAGAAGATGAAACTATGAGATCTACCATGTTGACATCTTCAGCTGAAAATAACTCCTCTGAAGGATCTTTGTTAACCACTTCATTTCATTCTTCAGCCACTGTGACAAACACATTACTTACAGACAATTCTGTAGCTTTGCCAGAAATATCAACAGGTGCTGGAGATATGCTACTACCAGAGATATCAACAGCAGCTGGACACGGATCTATGGAAGAAACATCACATTCTGTGTCTGTAACAACATCCTCAACATCCCCCCTTTCGATGTTACCAGATTTCCCAATCCCAGCAGTCCCTATGACTACAGAAGCAACACTGAAACCAACACAAGTCACACCAACACAAAGTTCAATAAGGGTAACAGAAGTATCTGATTCTATGTACACAAAGTCCATTGACATTCAAGCTTCAACTACTTCTACTGAACCATCAGCTGTGTATTTGCAGACCCTGGAGCAGACTCTTTTAACCAGTTCTTCTGCTATGAATGATCCTTACAAATCAACAGTAGACCTTCAAAAATCTACACCACTCCAGGGCGTGGAGGTTGTCGTTCAGCCTGCTACAGCCTTAGCATTGAGTGCTACTGAACACGCAACAGTTGCAGCTTCTACTTTGCTACCAACAATAACATCAATGAAAAATCTTTCTCCAGCATCTAGTACTGAACCTGCAACAGTGTCTGTTTCTGCCTCAGCAGTTGAAACTTCTAGAACAACCACATTCACATCAAGTGAGTCAACAACTTTGGAGCTGGATACACATGAACCTTCATCTACTGTTGTTTCTCTGACTAGTCATCTCAGTCATTCTGGCACAGCTACAGTTGACCATACCACCAATACAAGTGCATTACCAGCATCAAAAGTGGCTCCACCTACCAAAAGTCAAGATCCTTCATCTACTACTAAATTGGAACAACGCTCTGACACTGGGTCTTCAACTGAATCATTCAAAAGTACCATGTTGATGTTAACCACTGATAATACTTCAAATGTGAGATATTCATCAGTGGCTTCACCTGATGTATCTGTAACAGGAGCACAAGTAATTTCACCCAAAACTAAGACAACAGATGTGCCACCAAATGTGCCAACCACGCAACCAAATATGACTGCAATTCCACGTGAATTCCTAATCACAGCAGACTCTACAGCTACAGCAACATCAACAGAAACATCAACTGATTCACCAACTGCTACAGTTTCAGCTACTATACATCAGTCCACAGCAATGTCCGAAGAACATAACCACACATCAGTCACAACTCGGTCTATTACATATCAAGGTTTGGGAACAAGTGCTACTTCTACAATAACTGAAGAAGAATTGTCCACTAGAAGTCAGGTTCCTCAGCCTTTCACTCAACCAATGATGCATTCTGTTACTGTTACTGAGAAAGAAGATGAAACTATGAGATCTACCATGCTGACATCTTCAGCTGAAAATAACTCCTCTGAAGGATCTTTGTCAACCACTTCATTTCATTCTTCAGCTACTGTGACAAACACATTACTTACAGACAATTCTGTAGCTTTGCCAGAAATATCAACAGGTGCTGGAGATGTGCTACTACCAGAGATATCAACAGCAGCTGGACACGGATCTATGGAAGAAACATCACATTCTGTGTCTGTAACAACATCCTCAACATCCCCCCTTTCGATGTTACCAGATTTCCCAATCCCAGCAGTCCCTATGACTACAGAAGCAACACTGAAACCAACACAAGTCACACCAACACAAAGTTCAATAAGGGTAACAGAAGTATCTGATTCTATGTACACAAAGTCCATTGACATTCAAGCTTCAACTACTTCTACTGAACCATCAGCTGTGTATTTGCAGACCCTGGAGCAGACTCTTTTAACCAGTTCTTCTGCTATGAATGATCCTTACAAATCAACAGTAGACCTTCAAAAATCTACACCACTCCAGGGCGTGGAGGTTGTCGTTCAGCCTGCTACAGCCTTAGCATTGAGTGCTACTGAACACGCAACAGTTGCAGCTTCTACTTTGCTACCAACAATAACATCAATGAAAAATCTTTCTCCAGCATCTAGTACTGAACCTGCAACAGTGTCTGTTTCTGCCTCAGCAGTTGAAACTTCTAGAACAACCACATTCACATCAAGTGAGTCAACAACTTTGGAGCTGGATACACATGAACCTTCATCTACTGTTGTTTCTATGACTAGTCATCTCAGTCGTTCTGGCACAGCTACAGTTGACCATACCACCAATACAAGTGCATTACCAGCATCAAAAGTGGCACCACCTACCAACAGTCAAGATCCTTCATCTACTACTAAATTGGAACAACGCTCTGACACTGGGTCTTCAACTGAATCATTCAAAAGTACCATGTTGATGTTAACCACTGATAATACTTCAAATGTGAGATATTCATCAGTGGCTTCACCTGATGTATCTGTAACAGGAGCACAAGTAATTTCACCCAAAACTAAGACAACAGATGTGCCACCAAATGTGCCAACCACGCAACCAAATATGACTGCAATTCCACGTGAATTCCTAATCACAGCAGACTCTACAGCTACAGCAACATCAACAGAAACATCAACTGATTCACCAACTGCTACAGTTTCAGCTACTATACATCAATCCACAGCAATGTCCGAAGAACAAAACCACACATCAGTCACAACTCTGTCTATTACATATCAAGGTTTGGGAACAAGTGCTACTTCTACAATAACTGAAGAAGAATTGTCCACTAGAAGTCAGGTTCCTCAGCCTTTCACTCAACCAATGACGCATTCTGTTACTGTTACTGAGAAAGAAGATGAAACTATGAGATCTACCATGCTGACATCTTCAGCTGAAAATAACTCCTCTGAAGGATCTTTGTCAACCACTTCATTTCATTCTTCAGCTACTGTGACAAACACATTACTTACAGACAATTCTGTAGCTTTGCCAGAAATATCAACAGGTGCTGGAGATGTGCTACTACCAGAGATATCAACAGCAGCTGTACACGGATCTATGGAAGAAACATCACATTCTGTGTCTGTAACAACATCCTCAACATCCCAGCTATCAGCACCACGAACTGCAGCACTGACCCAAACAGAAGATTCTACCGCTGCAATAGACCTCTATTCTTCTACAATTACGAATCTCTCTGAAACACCAGGCCACTCATCAACCGCATTACCAGAAACTCCAGTACCATTTGCAACAACAGATTTTCCACAAATATCATCAAAAGTTCACCTGTCACCAGAGACCTCACGACCGAAGTCTTCAGCTTCACCATCAGTGTCTCCAACACTATTATTTCTTAATGAAACAACAACTATGGCAGTGCAATCGCGTACTTCCACAGCAATGATATCTACTTTCACTCCAACCTCATTTACGTCAACTGAGGCAACAAATGTGAGACTGGATACACTTGATCATTTGTCGACTATTTATACCACTAGTCAGCTCAGTCATTCTGGTACAGCTGCAGTAGACTATAACACTGATACAAGTGCGTCACCAGCATCAACATTGGCACCACTTCCTTCATCTACTACTGAATCAGAAAGATTTTCTGTCTCTGGATCTTTAACTGAATCTTTCCAAAGTACATTGTTGATGTTAACAACTGATAATACTTCAAAGATGAGATCTTCTTCAATAGGTTCACCTGATGTTTCTGTCACAGAAGCACATGAAATTTCACCCAGCCCTGAGACAAAACCTGTGCCACCAAATGTGCCAACAACGCAATCAACTATGGCTACAATTCCACATAAATTCCTGGTCACAGCAGCCTCTACAGCTACAGTTGCTGCACAGACCTCAACAAAAGCTTCTACTGCTATAACAGAACTGGCATCTTCTACAAGTAAAAAATTTACTCAAGCCCAAATTTCTACTTCATCAACTGATTTATCAAATGCTTCAGTTTCAGCTGTTACAAATAATTTCACAACAATTTCAGATGACCAAAACCACACATCAGTTATGACTCAGTCTACTACACATCAAGGTTTGAGAACAAGTGCTGCTTCTACAATAACAAAAGATGCAGTGTCTACCAGAAATCAGATTCCTCAGTCTTTTACTGAGCCTGTCTCTGAAGAATCACTACAACCTTTGAGAACCACTTCAGCTCCATCTTCAAACACTTACAGAATATCTGTAGCTGTAACTACCACTGACGGAAACACCAGACCAGCCACCACAACAAACACCTCTGCTATTTCTGTTGCCTGGTTATCTACTCTGGCTACCACAGCCATGGCAGTGCCAGCTAAAGCAGATGAAGGAGTTATTATTTTACAATTTCGCATCCAGCGAGTCTTCATCCCTGCTTACAACAATCCTTCCTCAACTGAGTACAAGATTCTGGTTAGCAATATCACTGCTGAGGTAATAAAGCAAAAATAGACATACATATATATAATATATAATGTGATTTTAAAATATGATCTTTGCATGGATTTATCAACTTATCAGTTCTTGGAAAAATCTGATTTAATGATTTTTGTTACCAGTAAAAGAAGACTGGTCTGCTAATGCTTGTATTTTAACTATCTGTATCTTTTCTTGTGTAGTTGGACAGAGGCTACAGAGAACAGTTTCCCCTTACATTCCTCCGATGCTATGTCTTAAGACTCTGGTATTTTCAGCTTTAATCTCATCACAGCATGAAAATAGCTAGGGCCCCATAGTGATACATTATCTGAATCTTCTTGTATCTCCTCTTTTTTTAAGGTTAAGTCTATTCCTGTTTGAAAAGCCCAGCTGATATTTTAAATGTCATATTTTATTTTACCCCCATACTGCTTTAATAATAATTTTATTACATTTGGACTAATGGAAGTAGGGTCATATACTTTAAATATCTGTCAGCATTTAGAGCCAATGCAAGTTTTGTATGATGCTCTAAAGTTTATTTATTTATTTTTTAAAAATGTGAAAATGCATACCCCATGAGGGCTGGTTTTAAAACAGTTGTTCATATCTTAAGCTGCCAATAAATAATTTCTAAATCTCCCCTTTCACCATCTACAGGGCTGGTTCAGTGGGTGTAGACACTCAGCTAATTTTCCAAAATGAAACTGTTCTTCCAAATGTAACAGTTGTGGCTGAATCATTGAAATCAGCAATAAATGGCTCTAAAGTTTTCCTGGATATCATTCTATCTAGTGTAACTGCTGGTAAGTGATCAACACTTTATTTTATTAATAAAAACTCCCAGTGCAATTGAAGAGTATTCTTTTAGGATAGAATTGGAATTTTGGATGATAAGCAAATTATGATTTTATAAAACATTTTCAATAAAAGTTTCAGGATGAAATTCTCTATTATTTAACTACATTACTGTTAAGCATCATCACTGAAATGAATGCTACATGCTTCTTTTTCCTTTTCATAGTTATTCCCTCAACTACTTTGGATACAAATGCCACCACCACCACCACTGTCACCACACTCCACACACAGATGCAGACCAGCCATAACATTACAAGTGAGACACTGAGCAGTTCCATGGCAACATCTCTACCCAGCACACCAATCACTTTATTTACCATTATAATTTTTTTCACAGCTTTATAAACACGCTGATGTAGTGAATTTTGTAGATTGGTTAAAAAAAATTAATAAAAAGGGGATTTGATACATGGTACAAAATATAATACTACTTAAATACTGCCCTTTTTGTGTTTAAAATATTATATATGCAATGATGTATCTAATCAATAATGGTGAATAATATGATTGTAAATGTTATCTTTTCTGTGTCTGTATTTAGCTTACATTAAATAGTACTCTACACTTGTTCATATATTACTATATTCTAATATATAGTATATAATATAGAATATATAATCAATAAAGTATGTATCTATCTATCTATATTTCTCTGCACACCTATCTGCTGACACATAGCGACAGAATCTACCTGTTCTTAAAGCCCATAAAATGATGTCTATAATAATATGCCATCCTTTATGCAATTTCAATTTTTTTATTCTACACAATAGAATGTTTGAATGAATGTATAAAATCCAATAAAATATGGGAATTGATCAAATGTATACTCGTTTCTATAAAAAGTAGTCAAGTTATCAAAAGATTATACACTATACTAGAGAATACTTTTTACAAAAGACAGATTATTATACAGTGGATAAATGAATATATGTCAGTCTATGCTGTGGTATATGCAGATTGGCATACCACTGAAAAAAGGAATAACACTGTCTAATAATGTATGCTCACTGATAATACTCTCTCTGTATGTCCAATGATAATAAAGTACATGTCTACTTTTAAAAAAATGAATTTCCTGCAAAGTTATATCATTAAAAACAGTGAGGAGGATGTACAGCCTCTGGAGGCATAGGACGTCAATTTGCTGTCAGAAAGACGTTGGACTCCAACGTTGGACAGACGTTGACTTTTAGTTGAAAATGAAAATCGGGCTGATGCCAAAACCCAATGCTTGCTTGACGTCAACCCCTGACGCTTGCCAGATGTTGAATTATAATTGAAAATGAAAATTGGGCTGACGCCAAAACCCAACACTGGCTTTATGTCAACCCATGACACTGGACAGGCACTTAATTTTAGCTGAAAATGACAATCGGTTGGATGCCAAATCCCAACAACCATGAATGTTGTTCGGAAACTTGAATTCAACTAATTTCAGCCATGAATTCATGCTTACATATTATATTCATTATATCATATATTCATAATTGCTCTCAAAATAAGACAGTTGACAAAAAAGAACCAATAATACATTTGCTTATTTATTTTAGTATAATAAGTAAGTAAAAAAAACAGCTAAAGACCACAGAGTAGCCAAAAAAAGAAAAGCCAAACATTGCAATGGACCACGACATATGGTGCAGGTAAGTAATTAGCCTAAGCTAGGGCTTCTTATATGCAATGCAGAAAATTAGGATTATTAACAGCCTATTAAGATGGTAGTCGTAACTACCCACTCAAATGCTCTTAAAGTTGATGCGAATTGGAAATCAACACACATTTTTCTTTCTTAACGTGACATATTTCTGAGTGAAACAGACTACTTGGGCAGGAAATAACTGTGGGAAACGTGTCATTTCTGAAATACAAACCCAATTCCAATGAAGTTGGAATGTTGTGTAAAACATAAATAAAAACAGAATACGATGATTTGCAAATCCTTTTCAATCTATATTCAATTGAATACACTACAAAGACACAATATTTAATGTTCAAACTGATAAACTGTTTTTTGCAAATATTCACTCATTTTGAATTTGATGCCTGCAACACATTCCAAAGAAGTTGGGACAGGGGCGTGTTTACCACTGTGTTACATCACCTTTCCTTTTACCAACACTCAATAAGTGTTTGGGAACTGAGGACACTAATTGTTGAAGCTTTGTAGGTGGAATTCTTTCCCATTCTTGCTTGATGTACAGCTTCAGTTTCTCAGCAGTCCAGGGTCTCCGTTGTCATAATTTGCGCTTCATAATGCACCACACATTTTCAATGGGAGACCGGTCTGGACTGCAGGCAGGCCAGTCTAGTACCCGCACTCTTTTACTATGAAGCCACGCTGTTGTAACACGTGCAGAATGTGGCTTGGCGTCGTCTTGCTGAAATAAGCAGGACGTCCCTGAAAAAGACGCTGCTTGGATGGCAGCAGATGTTGCTCCAAAACCTGTATGTACCTTTCAGCATTAATGGTGCCTTCACAGATGTGACATCAGAAGTTACATCTGCCATGGGCACTAACACACCCCCACACCATCAGAGATGCTGGCTTTTGAACTTTGCGCTGAAAACAATCCGGACAGTCCTTTTCCTCTTTGGCCCGGAGGACACAACTTCCATGATTTCCAAAAACAATTTGAAATGTGGACGCATCAGACCACAGGACACTTTTCCACTCTGCGTCAGTCCATCTCAGATGAGCTCGGGCCCAGAGAAGCCGGCGGCGTTTCTGAGTGGTGTTGATATGTGGCTTCGCTTTGCATGGCAGAGTTTTAACCTGCACGGAGCGACGAACTGAGTTCACTGACAGTGGTTTTCTGAAGTGTTGCTGAGCCCATGTGGGAATATCCGTTACAGAATGATGTCGGTTTTTAATGCAGTGCTGCCTGAGGGATCGAAGGTCACGGGCATTCAATGCTGGTTTTCTGCCTTGCTGCATACTTGCAGAGATTTCTCCAGATTCTCTGAAACTTTTGATGATATTATGGACTGTAGATGATGAAATCCCTAAATTCTTTGCAGTTGCATGTTGAGAAACATTGTTCTTAAACTGTTGGACTATTTGCTCACGCAGTTGTTCACAAGGTGGTGAACCTCGGCCCGTCCCTGCTTGTGAACAACTGAGCCTTTCAGGGATGCTCCCTTTATATTCAATCATGACACTCACCTGTTTCCAATGAACCTGTTCACCTGTGGAATGTTCCAAACAGGTGTTTTTTGAGCATTCCTCAACTTTCCCAGTCTTTTGTTGCCTCTGTCCCAACTTCTTTGGTACATGTTGCAGGCATCAAATTGAAAATGAGTGAATATTTGCAAAAATCAATACAGTTTATCCGTCTGAACATTAAATATCTTGTCTTTGTAGTGTATTCAATTGAATATAGGTTGAAAAGGATTTGCAAATCATCGGATTCTGTTTTTATTTATGGTTTACACAATGTCCCAACTTCATTGGAATTGGGGTTGTATAATTCACTAACAGATGAAAGCTTTATTTTAAGTTTTTTTTTTCCCTTTCAAATACATAGACTTGAAATGCTGGGTAGCAGCCTAGCCCGTTAGCATCCATTTTGCTCTCGCTTTTCTTAAACTTTCATGACAAAAGCAAAAGAAAAAACTTCAGGAGAAAGATGTCAAGTTAAACAATCACATATATCGCCTAACATTTGAACAAGCCAGCTAAAATATTTAATATATTTATATATTTCATGTTCACTGACATGCAACTGAAAATTTCCCAAAAATGACATTTTCAAGCAAAACTGTTCAGCAGTGACCACACACCGTCTCTACCTCACCTGTCCTGCAGTGACCACACACTCTCTCCTCTGTCTCTACCTCACCTGTCCTGCAGTGACCACACTCTCTCCTCTGTCTCTACCTCACCTGTCCTGCAGTGACCACACTCTCTCTCTTGCTAGCCGGGACTTTTTAAACCTGCCTGTCTCGATTGCCAGGCTGTGGTCACTGAGCCTGTATGTGGTGAGGATCCGTCTCTACTTCGTATCTCTGTCAGTAATATTCTATTCTATTCTATTCTATTCTATTCGTGGTTTAGGGCCAGGAAGCAGGTCAGTCTGTTTTGTGAGTGAATTTGGTGTTTCCAATGTTCCAGGTAGGGATTTTTGCTTTGTTTAATAATTTGGTTCACTCTGATTGGTGTTTGGGAAGCAGTGCTGGTCAGAGATTTTGGGTTGTTGGGGGTCAGTGAGGTGGTCAGTCTCTGTACCAGCAGACACAGGGGGCTCTTTTCAGGGTTCAACTCCTGGGATCGGAGTGAAACTGCAGATTTATTTTGGGACTTGATTTAAGGTGCATCCAAAACTTTAGCGTTCTTTTTTCAGTGTTCATGATTAGAGCGAATCAGCCTAATTCAGCCCTTCACACGTCCGTTGGTGTTTTTCTCTGGATGTTTAAACTCATTCTGCAAAATTCTGCATGCAGGACTTCAGTGGGATGCTTGTCCCATCTAGTGTAGTTACGATGACTGAGTGGACCCCAGACTTCACTACCATACAGTACAATGGGCAGGACTACACTGTCCGAGATCTTTGTCCAGATTCCAATTGGGATGTTAATCTTGTGGAATTTTTTTCTGGACCGAGTCGAGGCCCTGCAGGCCTTTTCTTTCAGTGCATCCACTGCCAGACTGAAGCCTCCTGAGGCGCTGATCTTTAGTCCCAGGTAATCATAGGAAAGCGTTTGATCCAGGGCGGTGTCTCCTAGATTGAACATATATCTGCTTTCCTGAGATCTGGCTTTCTTTTGGAAGATCGTGACTTTAGATTTGTTTGGGTTTACTATCAGGGCCCAGTTCTGACAGTACTGCTCTAGCAGATCCAGATGCTGCTGTAGCCCCTTTTCAGTGGGCGACAGCAGCACGAGGTCATCTGCATAGAGGAGAAGTTTAACTTCCGTGCGGTTTAGTGTCAGGCCAGGTGTTGCAGATTGCTCCAGTAACGCTGCTAAATCATTAATGTATAGGTTAAATAGAGTAGGGGACAAGCTGCAGCCCTGCCTGTCACCATGCCCTTGAGTGAAGAGATTGATTTAATTATGTCATAGACTTTACCCCCTACACCGTTTTGGAGAATTTTGTAATATAAACCTTCTTGCCAAATAGAATCAAATGCTTTTTTAAAATCTATAAAACATGCAAAATCTTTTCTCTTATTTTGTTGGTGAATATGCTGGTGGATTAGGGTGTGCAGGGTGTAAATGTGGTCAGTATCAGTAATGATTTGGTAAAAAGCCAATTTGTCCTTTACTCAGGACACTGTGTTCAGTAAGGAAGGCCTGTATTTGGGCGTTAATAACACAGCAGAAAACCTTCTCCAGATTACTGCTCACACAGATACCTCTGAAGTTATTAGGGTCCAATTTGTCTAAACTCTTGTAGATTGGGGAAATAAGCCCCCAGCACCAGATCTCAGGAAAGCAGCCGGACTGGAGAACCATGTTGAACAAGCTGAGCAGAGCCTGTAGCAGCTTGGGGCTGCTGCTCCTCAGCATCTCTGTCCTGATGCTGTCGGGGCCGCAGGCTTTTCTAGGTTTAAGCTTTTTGATTTGGTGATTTAATTCTTCTAGTGAGATTTTGTAATCAAGTGGGTCTTGATAGTTTTTGATACTCAATTCTAGTGTTTTTAATTTGTCTTTAAATGTTCTGCTGTTCTGAGTTGAGGCTGTTTTGTGGTAATTAGTTGTATAATTTCTTAAAATTATTTTTCCAGATGTTTGGATTGTCTACGGCCAGGCTTTGTGGAGTTTTGTGGCTCAGGTTGTTCCACTGTTCCCAGAATTGATTCTGATCAATGGAATTTTCTATTTTCTTTAGATATTGAACATAATGGCGTTTAATTGAACATAATGGTGTTTTTTGTGTCTTAAGGTCTTTTTATATTCTCTTAGTTTTTGGGTGTAGTCTGATTGAATTTGAGTGTTGTGTGGCTCTATGTGTTTTTGGTTTGATAGATGTCTTAATTTCTTTCTTATTCTTTTACATTCTTCATCTAACCAGTCATCCCTCTTTGGTTTTCGGTTGTTTGTGGTATTTGTGAAATTGATGCCTGCTTTCTTAGCTGATTTATATGTCGTTAATTTGTGACACAGCCATATTTACACTGGATTGGTTTAATTTAAATGACTGATAAAAATGTTTTAATAAGGTTGGTGATTTCTGTGGAGATGATAGCGGTTTTAAATTTTGGTTCACTGTCATGATTCCATCTGAGTGTGTTGTTTAGTTGAAATGTATTACAGGACATTCACTGTTTTGTGCTGATTGGTTCTTTTAAGATGAACATTGATCTGGCAGTGATCTGAGAGTGACAGCTGTGGTCTGACAGTGAATGCACTAATAGTGGAGGGGTCCATGTCAGTGATTGCGTAGTCAACTACACAGGCTCCAAGAGCTGAGCAGTATGTGAATCTCCCTAAAGAGTCCCCTCTGATCCTACCGTTAAGAATATACAGACCTGAGGTTCGACAGAGGTGCACTAGTTCTCTACCGTTTCTGTTCAGGACGTGGTCAGGACTACTTCTTTGAGTAGTGACAGGGGTTCGTGTGAATGGGGGTTTGTTTGAATATGTATTTATTGCCAGTAGAATCGATAACATCACTCTCTGCTCCTGTTCTGGCATTTAGATCTCCAATCAGCATGACATTGCCCTGGGCCTGGAAATGTCTGATCTCATGAAGATCATCAAAGAAATTGTCCTCATAGTATGGAGATTCTATAGGGGGTATACGCTGCACATATGTATAACTCGTTTTCACAGTCAATAATGTGTTTATTTAATTTTAGCCAAATGTGTGTGGACGCTCTTTTCATTTCTGTTAGATAGGCGGACAAATCATCCTTATACAAAATAACCCCCCGGAGTCTCTACCATGTTTAATATTTGAGTGTGTGTCATCTTTACACCATGGTTCTAATAATATAATCATGTCTACATCAGAAATATTCGCCAAGAAGTTGACGTTTGTGCTTTTAAAACCAAATGTTGAGGAGTATAGTCCTTGGATGTTCCAAGAGTTAATGGTAAGGGATCTCATCTAAAATTAAACTTGTATTCATTGACTATTAGTAGATATGTACATCAGAACAACAGTTACAGTATGAATAGTATAAAAAGATCATAACAACAATAATAATTAGAAAAGTAATAACATTTAGATTTCCGTTTATTTTATCCAACGATTCTGCAGATAAGTTGGAGTAGTTGTTTCACCTCTTCAAAGGCTGGATGGTCTGTTTGTTTCCCATTGGATGTCACCTGACCATAGGAGAGCTGTTGGCAAGGTTGTGGGGATGCCGGTGTTGTGTAGCATCACTTGGCAGGGGTCTGCTGTAAGGGTTGATCAGCGTTGCTGGGCATGGTTCTGCTGGATGCAGCGTTGCTGGGCGTGGTTCCGCTGGGTGCAGCATTGCTGGCCATGGTTCCACTGGGTGCAGCATTGCTGGGCGTGGTTCTGCTGGGTGTGGTTCTGCTGGGTGCAGTGATGCTGGGCATGGTTCTGCTGGGTGCAGCGTTGCTGGGTGTGGTTCTGCTGGGTGCAGTGATGCTGGGCGTGGTTCTGTTGGGTGCAGCGTTGCTGGGTGTGGTTCTACTGTTTGTAGAGTTGTTCTGTGAGGTTCTGCTGGGTGTTGCAGTGTTTGTTGGGGCTCTCCTCAGTCTGTCTCTCTTAAGTTGCACTCTGTTCTCTGGACGGTAGTCTGTGTGACTGATTACATGCAAGTGCTGCTGGTATTCTGGTTGTCCCCTGACTGGATAAGGTGCTGGGAACCAAGGGTGGGCATAGCTGCTCCCAGGTCATATGCTAACATCCAAGCATTGTTTTTAATCTACATGAAACTCCTGTTGAGCTTTCAGAGCTGTCTGTATTACTGCTGTTGCGAGACTTTTCCCATGAGAACGCAGCTCATTTGTTCCTGTGTGTATAATGATGTTATCTGGAGTACCCTGGAGCTCTGGCTCCCTCCATAGAGTGCCAGAGGGCCGGAGCTCTGGCTCCCTCCATAGAGTGCCAGAGGGCCGGAGCTCTGGCTCCCTCCATAGAGTGCCAGAGGGGCGGAGCTCTGGCTGTCTTTCACTGTTCTCAGGATGCAGTGTAAAGTCTTTTGTGTAGAAAGCGTCTGTGCAGTGTCTTGTCGTCTCCAAGAAATGTGACCTTCAAGAAGCATGGAAAGACTAGACTGGCTTACCATGTCTGTGAGGCGTCTTCCTGCTGTTAAGGAAAAATATATACAACAAACAAAATTGAATTCTTATTTGTGACTGTGACCAAACGAAAGAAGATTGTGCTGCAAAAAAACTAAATTCAGTTTTCCTTTTCACCTTGGAGCAATATTCACTCCCCATACATTAGTACCACCCCAGGAAAATAAACTGTTCATAAAAGAAATGGCATGATTATTACCTATTAATAGTAAAATAAAAAAATATACATTATACATCCAGATGATTTTTGCATTATTTTGAGTGCATATCCAGTTTTTGTGTGACGTCAATTCTCCTAAACTGCTAGCAGGTAGTCAGACAGCATTTTAAAGCTAAAAATACATAAATAAATTGTTTTCAAGCAGTAATGCACAAGGCACTTATGTACCCATCATGATGTAGTCCCCTAGCTATGATGAAACTTGCTGCACTGCATTGAGAGAATATTCCCCTACCTTACTTTTCCTGATGAGAAAAGGGGGTATGTATTTCACCATGCAAACATTTCTTTGTAACATTTCATGATACAAAGAGTCCTTTTAACGTGCAAATGATTCTTTCAGTGTTCATGGCTCTATATAGAACCACTACACTCACCAGCCACTTTATTAGGTATATTATTGTTCAGTTGCTTGTTAACACAAATACCTAATTAGCCAATCACATGGGCGCAACTCAATGCATTTAGGAAACTGCTGATCTACTGGGATTTTCAAGCACAACCATCTCTGGGGTTTACAGAGAACAGTCCGAAAAAGAGGAAATATCCAGTGAACTCAAATAACCAATCAAGATCTCTGAGGAACGTTTCCAACACCTTGTTGAAAGTCTGCCATGAAGAATTAAGACAGTTCTGAAGGCAAAAGGGGGTCCAACCTTTTACTAACCTTGTACCTTATAAAGTGGCCGGTGAGTGTATATTTTCCACAGAACCCTAGAAGAACCATCTTTTTTAAGAGTGGGTTTAGTTTTAGTTCATTAGCTTCTCTGAAAAGGCAGCTTGTGTTAATTGTCTGACACGAAACCTGACTCTTTCCCTGATATATTTTTGAATAATTAAATGAGGTTTAAAATTTTTATCTCCAATACTATCGTCTAAATGTAAGCTTACAGCCCGGCACTAATTTTGACTAAAATCTGTTCTCCTCTTTCGTCCATGACAAAATGTGTCAGATGTCCTGTTACTGTACTGTATTTTATACCCTGAATGGAAGATTTAATTTGGAAAACGTTGTTAAGCTGTTAAAACCCTGTTCAAAGGTAAAGTAGACTTATTGTTGAGCTTTGATTTGCCGTAACTGTTAAGGTGATTAAACTGCAAAGTTAGAAAAGTAAAACTTTCTTGTGACCTTTGAGTTTTGGGAGAAGTAATCAGAGATACCCAGAAGAACTTCCTCTTTGCAGTGAAATTAGTGTTTATTTCCCACACACAGACATGTACACCCACATGGTTACCAGTAGCAAAGCTGACATCCTGGAAGTCTGCATTCACTTGCTATTGTGTTACATTAAGAACTTTGCTTTCAAAGAACATACAGAACACACAGAAATTTGACTGCCCACCATGGTGCTCCCCTTAGCAGCAGTAGTAGTAGTGGTGTACATCACAATATTGTTGTCTCCATCTTGTTACTGTCCTCTTTCACCTTCAAGCATTCAGTATAATTCCTTTCTAATGAATTTGGTCAAAAATCTGTTTGTTTCTTAATAATCGGTCAAAGCAGACAAAAGCCGTCCATCTCTTCATTGCTTACCATCTATGGTAAAGTTGGTTGGTTGTCATAACCTTTGTTTTCTTTATAATGATTTTTAGTTTTAGTTTTCTTCACACTGACCTTCATTTCTTCCTGATTTACCACCTTGAGTATTGTCAATCGGCATATCGAAGGTTATTCATCAATCATGAATCCATTGTTGTCTTCCTTCGTTGCTTCTCTTATTATATTATAGCACGGGGCATAGCTGGACCTGACCTCCCTGTGGCCCTAAGCAAAATTCTGCAAAGGGGCCCTCCATCCTGTGCCATGAGCCATGTAGATCATTCACAACTGGCACACAGTCACACCTGCCACCTCAGTGCTCCCACTACAGTCCTCCCTCCTTTAAAACAATTGCTCCATTGGTCATTCTAAGAGTAAGTATAAGCCTATACAGCCACTTCAAACTCCCCCAAATTCTTTTGATACATTTTCAGATATTAAAATATTATGGTTTGGCTGAATACTTGCCTATTATTTATGGAGAGATAAGCATCCATATTGCCCAGTATGCCCAGCTAATCATGATCATCTTAAACCACTTGATCCAGATCAATCCCAGGTGACCCTGTCCCCCGCAACTTTCTCCAGCTCATTCCATCACCCCAAGCCACTCACAAGCCAACTTGGAACTATAATCCCTCCAGCATGTCCTATGACAACCTTGGGGTCATAGGGTGAGCAGCAGTGAGCAGTGCTTGTGTTTTTAACTGCTTTAAACTGATGTCAGACTCAGACCCATTAAAGAAGGCCGAGAGGAAGACGTCGTGCTCTGAGACACATAAGCTGGACGTCCGTCCCACCGCCGTCTTTTAAAGATCAGAGCATGAACTTCGTCTCCTCTGCAGACCAGTTTCTGCTCCGCCGTGTTGAACGGTATAAACTCTCACTGTGACGTGACGCTCATGCAGACTTAAACTTTCTGATAGGGAATGTAATCAGATACAGGAGTTTACACGGATATTATTCTATTTAACGGATTATTTACAGGATTACCCACCTCATTCAGTCGGATAGAAATTGTATTCCGAATGGCCTCAATTGGACTAGACTATTCTGACTGAGGTGTTTACATGGATGTATTCTATTCTGACTGAACTATTAGTCAGATTACTAATGGATTATTAGGCTGCATGTAAACGTGGCTAGTGAGATGTAGACTTGATATTTACATGTCTTGAATGCATCTGATTGTGATTGGGTTTTGTGATTGGAGTAAGCATGCTATCCACATTTACTATGTTAAACAAAAGCCATAGCATGCATTTTGCAGGACCATACAGGTTCAGCACCTGGTGCTGCCGGTTTCTTGACCAGAACAGAATTCATGTTTTTTTTTCAATGCCGTGCAGCATCATTCAGCATTACCATAGAAACAACACGGCGCCACACAGAAGTTAAAGCCTGTAAACGGTGGAAAAGCAACACAGCTCAACTTTTCTGTCTTCGTCTTGCTCTAATAATGTAGCTGAGAGCTCATCGGAGTTAATTATCTTCTCAGCAAAGCTTGTTCGCTGTTCAGGATGCTGGTTCATTCACATTAATGACAGATGTTTTCCTTTCTAAGTGTTAAAACATGTCAAAAACGTGAGTGAAGCAGAAGCTCTTAAGGTTAAGCAATGCAGCAGAGAATCTGGCAAGATTGCACCACAAAGAAGAGTGCTTTGTAAGAGACTTAACACTTTTTTAACCACTTACAACCTTAACCATGGCAATAGTTCAGTATTCAGATCAGTGGGACTTCTGGTGGCCATTTGCTGGTCCTGCAGCTGAAGGTGCAAGTGTGGATGTGACAAATACATGATTATAGGTTACCGAAGTGGGAGCATATACAAATTGCTTTAGGAAAAATAGGTGTGTAAGGTCATTTATTTTACTTAAAAACTGTGAACTATTGCATCATTCTTTTCAAGTTATGGTATATTTGTCTATGGCATCACACTAGAACTATTCATGATATCTGGGGATCCCTCAGTCCTGGGAACCAATGTCTTATGCAATTTAGAGTTTTCCTGCTCTAACATGCCTGATCTAGCACATGAAGCGCTAATGACATTTTTTCCACTGACTATATAGGACTGTAGGTCTACATTTACAGACTGTAGTCCATCTGTTTTTCTGTATACTTTTGTTACACTGTTCTTCAGTGGTCACACTGACGTGGTGGTGGTATGTTAGTGTGTGTTGCACTGGTGCGAGTGGATCAGACACAGCAGTGCTGCTGGAGTTTTTAAACACCTCAATGTCGCTGTTGGACTACGAACCAAAAACATCCAGCCAACAGCGTCCTGTGGGCAGTGTCCTGTTACCACTGATGAAGGACTATTGGATGACCAACACAAACTGTGCAGCAGCAGATGAGCTATTGTCTGATTTTACAACTTCAAGGTGGACTGACAAGGTAGGAGTGTCTAATAGAGTGGACAGTGAGTGGGCACAGTGTTTAAAAACTCCAGGAGCACTGTTGTGTCTCATCTACTCACACCAGCGCAACACATGCAAAGTCCCCTTCATTATTCACACTTTCAGCCCTGCAGATGTAATAAGGTATTGAGATCTTCACTGGACATTACAGTGTTCAGGGATGTGGTGATCATCACAGTCTGTAGACCAAACATAATTAAGCGCTCAACAAGTTAAATAATGGTGTTAATAACGCTAAAAAAATTTGGCATACGCTTATTATATTAGCCCCCCTTGCCACCAGCATTATTGACTCAGCATTGGGGCAAAATCGCCACAAGCAACTAGAAAAAAATTAAACCACATTTCAAATGAAGCGTTGTTTGCTGTTGTTTGGGTTCGATTCCCTGGCCGGATGACCGGGATCCTCTCCGTGTGGAGTTTGCATGTTCTCCCCTTGTCTGCGTGGATTTCCTCCGGGTTCTCCGGTCTGCAGTCAGACCAATTGGACATGCTGAATTGCCCCTGGGTGTGAGTGATTGTCTGTGTATGTCTGTCTGCCCTGCAATTAACATATTAATGTTTTATGTTAATGATAATTGATGGTTCTTTATTTTGATTGTGATTGAGTAATGGTGACAGCCTTGGTGTGAGTGAAGAAACATTAACTGGCCACAATCACTTGAACTTTGCTCGGAAATCTGTTTGGAGTTAATGTTCCACGGGAATTGTAAGGTGAGGACAGATGAAGAGAGGTTATACAAAACAAAAGCCTGCAGAGATGCAGCAAAAAGCAAAACTCACAATAAAATAATAAAGTAGCTTTATCTTTATTCATGTAATGATTTGTAAATTGGAGATAGTTGTCAGTCTAAAAATATTACAGATTTTAAATCAGATTAGAACTGAAGCACAAGCTAGCACAAACACATAAAATATATAAATAGATCATAAGTGATCACCTTCTTCAAAACTGCAATTAGTATATGTTTTGCAGCCCACAATCCTCTGTACGTAGTTAATTGTCTACTCAAAAGAGGCAAACAATGGCTGTAGCAGTATGCAGTAAACAATTGTATTTGAAATCATACAAGAAACCCACAGATAATGTAATGCATAGCAGCCTTGATTGCATTGATTTATGAAAAATAGTGTCAAATTAACAGAAATTAACAGGAAATTCTTATAAAGTACTTTTGGACAGCAAAGGTATGTATTCATTAAGTGAAACCCTGGCCTTCTAAATCTGGGTTCTCTGTCTGGGCAGATATATCTACGCTTCAAGCTCGTCCAGAGACACCCGGCGGATCTTCATCACGATGGTCTTCAGGGAGTAATAGTAACCTCTCCAGCAACCCCACATAACTCCTGTATATGAGCTTCCCACATTCCCCCGTTTGTACTGGCCATTGGGGTTCGCAAGGTGACATGGCCAATAGCCGTACCAGAATCCACCAGAGTAAGTGTCTGCACAGTTATAAACGTCTTTGTCAAAGGTTGCAAAATCTCTCTCACCACTATAGGACAAGCAGTCACCTGTGGAGAAAAAAAAAACATTTTCACCTTTTTACATGTTTAATGATCATCAGAATATTGCTGGATTGCTTGTCCAAAAAGAGCACATGAAGGATCCTCACAGATTTGTGTTGCTCTGTATAAAACCATTTAGTCAAGGATATAGTTGTTGATGCATCCATAGGGGTTCCTGAAGAATCTACCATAATTCTCTGCATTCCTAAGAACTGCAGTTATAATAGCATACAGTGGTGCGTGAAAGTTCATGAGCCCTTTAGAATTTTCTATATTTCTGCATGAATTTCACCTAAACCTTCACCATATTTTCACACAAGTCCTAATAGTAGATCAAATGAACCAATTTAAACAAATGAGACAAAAATATTAGACTTTGTAATTCATTATCTGGGGAAAATGATTCAATATCACAGATCTGTGAATGGCAAAAGTATGTGAAAGTATGTGTTTGTGGAAGTCTATCATGGCACGAACAGGAGATTTCTGAGCTCAGAAGAAGAGCTGTTGATGCTCATTGGGCTAGAAAAGATTACAAAACCATCTCTAAAGAGTTTGGGCTCCAGATTATGTATAAATAGAGGAAATTCAAGACCACTGTTACGCTCCCCAGGAGTGGTCAACCAACAAATCACACTAAGAGCATGTGATAGTCTGCAAGGTCCAAAGGAAACCACGGAGGAAGCAACGGAAGACCTGACTCACAGTGGCCAAAATAACCATTGATGCCCATCTGCAGTTTGCTAAAGATCACATGGACAAGCCAGAAGGCTGTTGGAACAATGTTTTGTGGATGAGACCAAAGTAGATCTTTTTGTTTTAAATGAGGAGGTTTAGAAAGGAAAACACTGCATTCCAGCTTAAAAACCTTACCCCATCACTGAAACACAGTGGTGGTAGTATAATGGTTTGGGGCTGTTTTGCTGCATCTGGGCCAGGACGGCTTGTCATTCACAGGTAAAATTTTTTACTCACCTGCTCCTCCATTGATGTAGCCTTTGATGTGAAGTCTGTATCTGAGGGCCTCCGAATCAACAGAGAAAGAGGAGTACTGGGCATAGGCACTGCCCCCCTCAAAATCCTCCATGTCCACTCTTAATTCGTATTTGTTTGCATATGTCAACAGAAACATGGTCTCCAGACCTGCAGTTTGAAAGATATACTAACAAAGGGCTCTCCAGCAATACCAAACACATTCTGACTGACACAAATAAGGATAGGGATTAACTCTTTTTCACAAAGTTCTCGTTCATTATTGCTCACTAGCAGCTCAACATAGAATCACATTTCTCACAGAGACAACGTCCTAGTTCGTCTGATAACAGAGTTACGGGGGGAAAATGCTTTATTTGATTATATTAATTAATATTAAATGTCTGAGATAATTTTTATCACACTAGTGGAATGGCCTCTAGGGGGCCTATGGAAAGATGCTAAATTTCAATACGTTAGTATTTCATACAATAATTCTCTTGTTTTATTATACTTTGCCAGGATTTCACATCATATTTCAGTCTCTTTCTAGCTACAATATCATTAGCATAAACTGTGCCTCACCTAGCCAGTATTCTCCACTTAGGTTCCCAAAGCCGTTCTTGTACTGTTCCCACATTCTATAGAAATTCACACTGCCATCCGTTCTCTTCTGGATTACCTGGTGGTTGGATTTTAAAGTAGAATAGTTACCAGAGCACTCTTTTACAAGCATGTGCCGTCACCGTATTCTGAAGTAGTTTTGAACATTTAATAGTTTTACTCACCGTCCATTTCCCGTCCTTGTGGCTGTCGTACTCGTCGCAGCCCATATCGCAGTAAACCTGCACTGCTTTCTCAGGACCATTTGGGTAGATGGTGTAGACACCACTGTGGTTGGATCCATTATTAAAAATGTCCTCACAGTCCAGAGGAAGGAACTTCTTATTGACAGGGATGGACTGCACCAGCAGGGGGAGTGCTACAAACAGCAGCAGCTGAAAGCAGGAGTAACGGAAAGGAAATGACAGCAAAGACAGCTTTAGATGTTTGTCTAACAACTTTTCTATCTAACAGAAAATTCAAGAAGTTCTTGAAGAGGCATGTAAAGATTAGATAAGCTTACCATAGCTGTGAGGATTCTTGTCTGTCAATGGGGAAAAAAAAAAACACAAAATGAAATGATTTCAAATCCCTTTTCATTGAGTGAATCTATACCTTACTTACGTTTATTTTATTAAAATTTTTATTAAATCATAACACTAATGAAACTTCACCAGGTATTTTAGTAGTGACAATTGTAGCACATTTTGAGCTGAACTTTTCATATTTTTTTTGTTTGTTTGCTTTAGTTGCAGTTTGAGCTAATTTGTCTAACTTTTCTATCCAACTATAAATCTGATCATGAAGAGGCATGTAAAGATTAGATTAGCTTACCATAACTGTGAGGATTCTTGTCTGTCAATTAAAAAAAACACAGAAATTATTTCAAATAAAATAATTTTAGACTTCGATTAAAAAAAAAAAAGCTAAATCAATATTAAATTTGTACTTTATGAAAACCTCAGTTCGCTGTCTTCACAAAAACGTGGATAATTTTACTGATTTAGTTTAAATTCAGAATATGAATTCACATTTGTAACTTTTGACTAACTTGGAATTTAAACTAATATCCTTTTTTTTTGTTGAGTGATCCTATACCTTACTTATGTTTATTTTATTACAATTATTAAACATTCTGGTAATAAAACAATCATTACTTTACCAAACACAAACGTTACGAAATATTTCAGTAGTGACAGTTTTAGCTCATTTTGAGTTCAGCTAGTTTTACAGTTTTCATTTTCATTAAAACACAGAGTGTGTTTAATTGCAGAAAATGAGTTCAGTCAGTCACACATTGTGTATTTTCCTATTTTAACCTACAAAACTCAACGTCAACAGAAAAATCACTGTTCACAATTTTTGTGCCAAGATTTGCAGTTACTTATGTAAACGTAATCTTCAAATATTGTATTGTATTATTGTTTGCCTAAAAAGGATTTTTCCTTTCAGTAACAGTCAAAAGTCTCCCATCTACAGAGCTGGTTTGTTCTGACGATCATATTGGATTATCTTGCATATTTCCAGTGTTGAGGTGTTTTCAGATACAGCTTTCACTATAGTTTTATCTTTTCCTCTACTGGAAGATCTTTTTTGCTTTAGAATTGTGAACACTAAGAACTACTGTGTTCACAGTTCACAGTACTTTATTAGTCCCAAAAGGGCAATTCATTTGCAGCCTTCTTGTCCACACACACAAATATACATATATACACATATACACACAAAAACAATGTAACAATCATTTTAAAAGACTATTATCCGCATTTAATAGCTTGATAGCAGAAGGAATAAAAGATTTGGAATAGCGATTTGTTCTACTGAAGGGCATGATATAACGCCGACCTGACGGCATTACCGTAAATTCACTGGACAAAACGTGATCACACTGAGTGATGATTTCTTTTGCTTTCTGAGCCACTCGTTTCTCCCACAGGGAGACCAGGTCTCTCTGTCGAACTCCAATTATCTTTGAACAAATTTTTACAATGCCTTTCAGGCTATTCTTGTCCCTCACCGACAGCCCATTAAACCAACAAATAAATGAAAAAGTTAAGACACTTTCAATAAAAGCCTGGTAGAAACTACACAACACTGCATGACAAACATGAAAATAATTCAACTTATTCAATAAATGAGTATTTGTTTGTGTGCAAACAAAAGTGACTTAAATAGATAAAATAGCTGAAGTTGAAGTCAAGGAATTTTTCAGAAGATTAATTAGGGATTAATCTGGAGCAGCTGTGTTAATTAATAAAAGGATATGTTGACACATAGCCAAAAAATACATGGTTGCACAATAATCCTGCACACATTAAGTTGATGATTTCGTATATATTTAGAGCATTACTATCTCTTTATACTTTAGTTAAATAGACTGCAACATACTTTCATATGTAAGATTTTGATGTTTTGTTATTTTTAAAAGTTTTTTTTAGCAGTTTGAGTTAATTTGATCCATAAATGTATTTAGAGTAATATTTTGGTAATTTTGTGTTTTCTTTAATACTCAACATAGTAATCAGTACTATAGAAGATGAATTGTCCTTAATTATGTGGTTATATTCACAAAATGAATTTGAATTTGGATGACGTGCTCACCTGTGCTTTCTCTGGCTGCAGGTTTGAACTGTGCAATGTGGCAGATATCGCCTTGTTCAGCTGCAGATGAAAACATGAGCAATAGCACCAACTCTTATATATCCTCTGCAGTCATTTTGGAAAGACCCTAAAGTTTTTTTTTTTGTCTGTAAGGTGGTTTGACAGCATTTTTTGGATTCTGTTGTTTACCAGCATCAGAATGAACATGTAAACAAAGCACTGTATGAATGTCATGTGATTGTTTATTAGTAAGGATTAAAATATGCTTTGAAAAAACATTCTCTGCATTCTTTAACCATGGTAGTTGCACCTTCCAAAACAAACCAGTGTCACAACCACGCCTGAGTCCCTGCTTGTATTTCCATTGCCAGTTTATCTTGTTTAACGAAACCAGCACAGAACGGTTGTGGTGTAGTTGATCTGGCTTATCTTTCATCTGTTTCATTTCTCAGAAATGAACATGAACATACACTGTAACCACTGTTGGTAGGCCAGCTTAGCACCTAGACTCTTAACACTCTTACTGCTGTAATACGTGCAGAATGTGATTTGACATTGTCTTGCTGAAATAATTGTGGCCTTCCCTGAAAAAGACACTTTAATGGCAGCATATGGTGCTAAAACATGTAAAGTCTATCAGCATTAATGGTGCCTTTACATATGTACAAATCGCTCATGCCATGTGCACGAATGCCCCCCTAAACCATCATGAATACTGACTTTTAAACTCAGCACTGATAACAAGCTGAGTGGTCTTCAGCCCGGAGGACACATATTGTCTTGCCCCTTACATGCAGATTTCTATAGATTCTCTGAAACTACTAATGATAGAATGCATTGTAAATGGCAAAATCCCCAAGTTCTTTGCTATTTTGCATTGAAAACTTTAGACTTTCAATGTAGACTTTCACAGAAAGTGAACCCCTCCCAGTCTTTACTTCTGAAAGACTCAGCCTCTTTGGGATGCTCTTTTGTACCCAGTAATGTTATTGAGCTGTTGCCAATTAATCTAATTAATTAGGGGAACTTATTACTATTATTATTATTATTATTATTTTGTAGCACTACACAACTTTACAGACATGCAGGATGTGCAGTTGTTCAGCTCGGCAAAGAAACAAACAGACATTAATTCTGTTTACTGAGACTGATTACAGTATAGTGTTATGAGTGCAACAGAGACTCTGGCAGGTCGAGCTGTTACAGCTTCACTAAAAGGGAGAGCCATAAGCTAACAAAGAAATGAGGACTCCCTGAGATGAAAGTACACCTTTGCCAAACCATCAACAAACTTGCTTGATTGTTATGTCAAGGTTCTTCACAGATGTACCTCATGAAACTCAAAAGCTATTAAGGAAGTTATTAAGACAGTTTGTTTCCAGCAGCTTTTGGACTAAGTAGAAGGACCTGTTTTAGTGAATAGGAGAATGTTACTTTTAGTCTTTTTACTTTTACGTTACTTTTAGTCACACACCCAGCCAACGTATACAGAGTATTAAGAGGAAAGCGTCAGAGCAGAGCATCAGGCACCGCTGCTAAGTTGGTTTGTTTTTAGCCTAGCTTTTAGCCTTCTTTTTTTTAGCCCAACTGGGCAACACATCTTTTGTTTTAACTGTCAAATTTATCCATCTGAGTCACTTCTTGTTTTATTTCATTTAAATCTACGAGTTGTTTCTGCACCATGCCTCCCCTCAGCTCTCCAGCTGGATGTGATGGCTGTGCAAGGCTGTGCCAGAAGATTATTGAACTGGAAGGAAGAATCTCTGTGCTCTACCAGATCAAAGACGATGAAGATCTCCTCGACTCCTTGCTGGCTTCAACTGAGGCAATCAGCACCAGGTTAGACGACTGCTACAGCTGTCCAGGACGAGGATCACTGGCCTCAGCTAGGAGGCCAGGGAGGCCACGCCATGCCAGACTGAGCCATAGTCTGTTGCAGGTGGAGGTTTGCGTGGTGGTAGGCGCTCCGCCCACCAACCCATTCCGCGAAAGGTTCAACTGATCAACAGTTTCTCTGTGTTGGAGGAGCTGGAAGACATCATTTTTGCTGACAAACAATCGTCAGTACAGAACATCCGAGTGAGCTCTCCAGCCATAAACTTTACCCCTTCTCCATCTGGAAACCCCACTGTGCAGCGGGCCCGCCACTCCACCTCTCAGCGGGAATTGGCTGGACAGCCAAACCGCTGCCTACCTACTCAGGCCATCTCCACCTCCACACGGCCACCCTGCCGAGCTCCTTCACAGCTTCCACAAGGATAGCCAGACCGGTGATCCCCGCAACAGAACTCCGTCGTGCTGACACCTTGTTTCCCGACACTGCCGAGGAACGAACCCATTGTCGAGCACCATTTGTGCTACCACACTGGTTTTAAATGATATCTACATGGCCATAGATAGGAAGAAGCATTGTGCTGCCATTTTTATTGATCTATCAAAAGCATTCAATACAGCTGATCAGACTCTTCTTCTGAGGAACTTACAATAGATTGACTTTGACACAAATGCACTAAAATGGACCCAAAATTACCTTTCAGACAGACCACAATGCGTAGCAGTGAGGAATTTCAAATCAATTACAAAACAAAGGAGATCATCATGGACTTCAGACGGACTAGGAACCAGGCTCACACCCCCATCTCCATCAGTGGAGTTGCAGTGGACCATGTGTCCAGCTTCAAGTTCCTTGGTCTCCACATCTCCAAGGATCTCACCTGGTCCTTGAACTCCTCCGTCCTCATCAAAAAGGCGCAGCAGCGCCTTTATTTTCTGCGGAGCCTCAAGAAAGCTCACCTGTCTCCCAGGATCCTGGTGAACTCTTACCGCTGTACCATTGAGAGCATACTCACCAACTGCATCTCTGTATGGTACGGCAGTTGCTGCGCTGCTGACCGCAAAGCACTCCAGCGGGTAGTAAAAATGGCGCAGCGCATCACAGGCACCGATTTACCCACCATCGAGGACATATACCACAAACGCTGCATGGGCAGGGCAAGAAACATCATCAAAGATGTTACCCACCCAAATTATAGACTTTTCAGCCTCTTACCATCTGGCAGGCGTTACAGGAGCCTCCGCCACCAGCAGGCTTAGGAAAAGCTTTTTTCCTGAGGCAGTTATCCTGACGAACGCTACACAGTCACTTTAAAAAACTGCACAAACACTTCCTACACCTTCTGCACTGATGATATACTTCATTCATACAACTCTCATTTGTATTGCTGCTCCCAGTGCATATATAATGCATAATCTATTACACCTACATGTCTATATTTGTATACGTATGTGTATATAATAACCTACAATCATATTACTGCATATCTCACTTTATGTATGTGTTATGTATATATGTATATTATGTACTATATATTCAATATGTACATTCCTGTATATAAACTTAATACACAGATATATAGATACATATAACACTGCATATATAACACTGTATATTTTATATTGTATGTTTCATATTTTATATTACATATTTCACATTTCACTTGTACATACTTGTATATAACAGTTATATTTATGCACTGGTCACTGTTACCACCGCACTTTATGTAAATACTGTTATATATTGCACTTCTGGTTAGATGCTAACTACATTTCATTGGCCCTGTACTTGTACTCTGCACAATGACAATAAAGTTGAATCTAATCTAATCTAATCTAATCTAATCTAATCTAATCAGATTTCTTCAGTATATCCAAAGGAGTACCACAAGGTTCAATTTTGGGCCCTGTTCTATTCAATATATATGTTAATGAACTTGCTGCCTCTTTCTTAGACTGCAAAGTACATCTCTATGCGGATGACATGGTTTTATATTGCTCAGCTGACTCTGAAAACTGCAATGTTTATTTAATGCCCTACAGGTTGCTTTGCGTAAACACAACTTGGTTTTGAATTCTAAGGAAACTTAAGTTCTTGCTGTTTTCCAGATCTACTAATACAGGTTTTAATTCTGTAAATATCACTACCCTGACAGGATCCAACACTGAGTAAATCACAAAGTATAAATACCTTGGCATATGGCTGCATGATAAACTCACTTTTAAACTCTATATTAATAAAGTAGTTAGCAAATGTAGGCAGAAGCTCAGTTATCAATATAGAAATAAACCCTGTTTCCCCATGTGTGCTAGAAAAAGAATAGTTGAGGCAGTCTTACTGTCTGTCATGGACTACGATGATGTAATTTACAAACACGCATCTGCCAGTACCCTCAAACCACTGGGTTCATCATTGGAGACCCTTATAACACTCATCACTGCAGATTGGATGAGAAAGCAGGTTGGCCCTCACTAGCACTGGTTTATTTTCATTTATAAAACACTCTTCGGCCATTTGCCAGAATATATTACTTCCATGATATCTGTAAATAATGGTATTTATCAAACTCAATCCAATGGCTGGATCACATGCCAGGTATCGAGGGTTTTTACTGAACCGGGGAAATCTGCTTTTCTTTTATTATTCTTTTATCTATTTTTCTATTATTATATTTTTTTGTATTTATTATTATTATTAATGTTTCACTTTTTATATTTACCTGAAATGAGTGTTCATTCATTAAATTAACTTTTATCCTCTGATATGTTCTTACACATCATCAATCCCTTACTCTGTACTAACTCTAATATTGTAAATGAGGGGCACTCAGACTAAATAAAGGTTGGTTGGTTGGTTGGTTGGTTGGTTCATTGATTGATTGATTGATTAATTGATTGATTATGTCAAACATATTTGTCAACTCGCTTCGCCAATACACAGTATTTATAAAATATTTTCCATATTTTGTTATGTTACAGTTATTTATACATGCTGACTCTTGGCTAAATATTACAAGACTATGGGATATCTTACTACAGCTATACAGATCATACTCAGATTTACTTGGCCCTCTCCCCAAGCAACTATGGTCCCCTAGATTCTTATTAGGTGCCTTGAGCACATCACTAAGTAAATGGGACAAAACTTTCTAAAGTTTTCTAAAGTTGAATAAGGATAAAACAGAGATTGTTTTATTTGGGAATAGCAATAAGAGGCAAAGACCAGCTTCCTATCTGGATCCAAGAGCCCTAAAATCTAAAGAACTTGTACATAACCTTGGTGTACTAACGGATTCTGGTCTTAGTTTTAGCAGTTGTGTCAAAGCAGTTACAAAATCAGCATTTTATCACCTTAAAAACATCAAAACGATCACAGAATTTCTGACTAAACCAGACCTATCCATCCATCCATCATCGTTGACCGCTAGTCCAAACAGGGTAGCAGGTAGCAGTTGGGAGAGCAGAGAATCCCAGATGACCCTGTCCACCGCAACTTCCACCAGCTCATTCCCAGGGACCCCAAGCCACTCCCAGGCCAACTTGGAGACATAATCCCTCCAGCGGGTCCTAGGGCGACCGTGCCTGGAACACCCCCACCAGAAGGCGTCCAGGGGGCATCCGGATCAGATGCCCGAACCACCTCAGCTGGCTCCTCTCAATGCGGAGGAGTAGCGGCTCTACTCTGAGCTCCTTCCGGATGACCGAGCTCCTCACTCTATCGCAGAGGGTGTAGCCCGCCACCCGACGAAGAAAGCTCATTTCCGCCGCTTGTATTTGCGATCTTGTTCTTTCGGTCATTATCCACAGCTCATGACCATAGGTGAGGGTTGGGATGTAGGCTTTAGGCTCAACTCCCTCTTCACCACTATAGTCCGTTACAGTGACCGCATTACTGCTGCCGCCTGTCCCAGCCTACGGCCGATCTCACGATCCCTCTTCCCGTCACTCGTGAACAAGACCCCAAGATACTTAAACTCCTCCACCTGGGGCAGGTCCTTTCCCCTTACCTGGAGTGAGCATGCCATCCTTTTCCGGGCTAAGACCATGGACTCAGACTTGGAGGTGCTGATCCACATTCCAACCGCTTCACACTCAGCTGCAAACTGCTCCAGCGAGCATTGGAGGCATCCATGTGATTCCGCCAAAAGAACAACATCATCTGCAAATAGCAGAGACGCCACCCTCCGGCCTCCACACATAATGCCCTCCTGGCCCCAGCTACGCCCTGACACTCTGTCCATGAATATCACGAACAAGTGTGGAGACAGAGCACAACCCTGGCGAAGTCCAACGCTAACACTGAAAGAGTCTGACTTAATGCCGAGTATACGGACACAGCTCTCACTCCGGGAGTACAGAGATTGGATAGCCCGGAGTAGTAGCCCTGGCACCCCATACTCCCGGAGGACCTCCCACAAGATATCTTGAGGAACATGGTCATAAGCCTTCTCCAAGTCCACAAAACACATGTAGACTGGGTTGGCAAACTCCCATGCCCCCTCAACAATCAGTGAGAGGGTGAAAAGCTGATCCATTGTTCCACGGCCAGGACGGAATCCACATTGTTCCTCCTCAATCTGAGGTTCAACTATCGGTCGGAGTCTCCTTTCCAGCACCTTTGCATAGACTTTCCCAGGGAGGCTGAGCAGTGTGATACCCCGATAATTGGCACACACCCTCCGGTCCCCCTTTTTAAAAATAGGGACCACCACCCCAGTCTGCCAGTCCAAGGGTACTATTCCCGAGGTCCATGCAATATTGCAGAGGCGTGTTAGCCATGACAGCCCCACAATATCCAGAGCCTTAAGCATTTCTGGACGAATCTCATCCCCGGTGCCTTACCACTGAGGAGCTTACCAACTACCTCAGTGACCTCCACCAGGGAAATGGAACTTGACACCCCAGAAGCCTCTGGCCCTGACTCCCGTGAGGGAGGCACGTCTCCCAGATTAAGAAGTTCCTCAAAGTGCTCCTTCCACCGACCGACAATATCCTCATTCGAAGTCAGAGTTTCTCCACCCTTGCTGAATACAGCTTGGGCGCAGCCATACCGACCCTTCCTGAGTCGCCGGACAGTTGTCCAGAACCTCTTTGAGGCAGAACGAAAGTCTTTTTCCAAGGCCTCACCAAACTCCTCCCATGCCCTGGATTTTGCTTCTGCCACCGTTGCAGCTGCCACCTTTTTTGCCTGTTGGTACTTATCTGCTGAATCGGGAGTCCTTCGGGCCAACCAGTCCCTAAAGGCCTCTTTCTTCAGCTTGAGGGCCTCCCTCACCACCGGTGTCCACCAGGAGGTTCTTGGGTTTCCGCCCCGACAGGCACCCACAAGCTTTTGGCCTGGCAGCTATGCCAAAAGCACAAACTCAAAAAGTATGAGGAAATTTCTTTTTTACTGTAAGGACCTGTTGTGCTTTCGGGATGTCTGTGTAAACAAAGCCTGCAAGGCAACACATTTCATAAGCAAATATTCTACCTGTTACTTTCTCTTCCTGTTGTGTTGTATTTTAAGAACAGAACACACGCAGTGCCATTTCAATAACACTATCCACCCTACCTTTAAATCTCCTAGAAATACGTGTCTGTGAGTGTATATATTTACTTGCACATACTTATTAATAAGGATCTTAATGTATATGATAGGCATCTACCTCCACCTCCCATACAATGACAAGCAAATTTTCAGACACATCTGATTTACACAGATGTTAATGTGAATTTTCTCAGCAACGCAGACTTACTAATAGTTTTAGAAATATAATTTAAGAAAAGTGACCATATCTTCTCAAATTCGGCATTGTCTCCATTAACATTAGCCATTACCCTTTTTAAATGGGGAGTATTTGGTAGATTTATGGGCACATTGCTGCAGAAAACATATCCTGGCCAACAATAGTAATTTTTGCATCATTTAAATTTTATCCTAAGTGAGATTTCTTTAGGGGTCAAACAAAGAATTAAAGGGCCGGGTTGTTAACCATGTTTTCAGCCAAATCGTGTTCAGTTCTCTTGTAATATTGCTCCAGAATTTAAGTTAAATGTGACCTGTGGAATATTTTGTACTGTTTCCTTCATTCTATTGCAAATTATACTATTTCTTGTTGAATTTAGTGCTTTTAGACAGTCGGCATCTATGTATACTACCAAGATCTCTTTCCCAGTTTTGGACAAACTTACGTGTGTTGTGCCAATTGAATAAATCAGGGAATAGAAGAGGGATATTAAAAGTTTTACATGCTAATATTTTAGCAAAAATGAATCAAATTCACTTTGAATAAAAATGTTTAAGATTTCTTTCTATATCTAGATTAATAAAAGGACAAATTTGAAGGTATCCATAAAGATGTTTCTGTGGAATACCAAACATTTGGTAGTACAGAAATATACAAAATATATGGAAATATACACAAAATGTAGAGACAATATACATTTTATAGTGGCTTAAGTGACTCAGTGTTATTGTTCTTTAAAGTGGCTTAGTGTTAAGGTGTTACTGTCCATAGCAGAGATTATATGATAATACATGAGTATACAGGGAGTACAGGAGGGGGCTGAGCATACATCCCTGGGGAGTCCCTGTGCTCAGAGTCAGTGTGGAGGAGAAGCTGTACCCAACTTTCACCACCTGAGGTCTGCTCATCAGGAAGTCCAGTATCCAGCTGCAGAGATGAGAGTTCAAACCCAAGTCTGTGAGTTTAGGAATGAGTTTGGCAGGGATGATTGTGTTGAATGCTGAGCTGTAATCTATGAACAGCATTCTCCCATGTGTGTTCTTTCTGTCCAGGTGTGTGAGAGCAGTGTGTATCGTTAGTGCAGTGGCATCGTCTGTGGATCTGTTGGAGCAGTATGCAAATTGGTGAGGGTCCATGGTGGCTGGAAGTGTTGAGCAGATGTGAGCTTTGACCAGACGCTCAAAGCACTTCATAACTATAGATGTAAGGGCAACAGGGCGGTAGTCATTCTTGACAGACGATTTCTTGGGGACTGGAACAATTGTGCTTTCCTTAAAGAACTTGGGAATCACTGACAGTCTTAAGGAGAGGTTAAAGACATCAATGAAAACCTCAGCCAGCTGTTTGGCACATGCTTTATGTACCCGGCTGTGGATGCCATCAGGACCGGGTGCCTTGCGTGGGTTAACTGCCCTGAAGGATCTCACCATCTCAGCCAGGGGAATGGCTAGAGCGTAGCTCTCCTCATCTGCTGGGAGTTTCTCAGCAGGTGAGGTGTTAGTTGCCTCAAAACGAGCATGATGACCATTGAGCTCATCTGTAAGTGAGGAGGAAGAGCCCCCATCACAGACCACACCTACTTTGTAGTCAGTGATGGAGCGCAGGCCACTCTACATACATCTGAGTTCAGAGCCAAGATAGTTAGATTCCACTCTGTCTCTGTCGCTCCTTTGGCCAGCTTGATGGTCCTCTGAAGGTCATATCTGGCCTTCTTGTAGCTGGCCAACACTGTGCAGTGAAGCTAAAGCAGGCGGTTATGTACATGGTAGGACTGTAGTCACTACAAGTCACTACATCATGTCTTCCAAAAAAAAAAATAAATAAAATCACTGTATTAAAGTTCATACCTTGTAATTCTATTCAGTCAGACAGAGTAAAGTTGATATATATAACAGGATTTGAGTGGCAAAAGGTTTTTTTTTTGCCTAGTTTATTTGACCTACAAGTTTCCACCCATATTGGATCTAAAATCCACAGTGTAGGTCTGGACCAGTGTCAGTATCGATGTATCCCTAGTTTCTATGATTTTTTTTTTCTTTCTGCAGGGTGGTTTTATTTTACTCCTGCAGGTAAACTGTGTTTTTATAATGTACCTGTAATCGGATTACTGTCTATACATAAAACTTGTACTCAATTACTATCCAACATCCTGAAAACTGTAGTTATAAATGTTATGCAGTCTTATGTGCTCTTGTTCTTGAAACTTGAATCTTAGATTTTCACAGGTACTCTTGTGAACTGGGGTAAATTTCCATAGTGCTATTGTTCGTCATCTCATTCACATGATACAACCGTATCTTGGTAAGAAAAGCTTAAGATGAGCTATTTAAATTATCAGTTGTGGAAAAGCACAAGCTTTTAATGCGCAACAGCTGTGTGTCTATCACATGATCTGTTTGGACTAGTACAAGAGCCTGGGCTGTAGTATAGCACACTGCAAAGTATTGCTTTCCTCAAGACACTACTGAGCATTATTCCTGTTCTGATTTCTGCCTGTTTTGCTTTCAACTCTGATTTTTGGATTTCCCTTTTTTGTACTTTTGCCTGCTGTTTTGGTTCTCTGGTCTTTGATTCCCTGCTTGTTGTATGGACTCTGCCCTCTCTTTCCCCTGATCGTTATGATCGCCTGTATCTTTCCCAAATGATGTACAGACTGAGATCAAATGATCGTGAGGCAGAAACAAGACGAGTGTAAGGCTACATTTATACAGCAGATTAAAGTGGCCCAAATCTGATCTTTTTCTTCATATGTGAAACAGAGGTGTGTCTTTGTGTCAGTGTGAACAGATAAACACACTGAAATCCGATCCTGATCTGATCGGTGGCAGTGTGACTGAATAGCCAGACCGGAATTCATGTGACTTTTATGTCAACACAGCTTGACTTTCATCATAGTTTGGTGCTGCTGAGACTGATTTCAGCTCATGTTTCTGTACCAAAAAATTAGAAGGCACATGTCCAAATGTCTCTGTGTTCAAAGAGATTTAGAAGGAAACGGCTGAACATGGTCGCAGGAGAACGAGGTTGCAGCGTCAGGTCTGAAAGTTTAAAGAATCCGAGGACGTGAACCAAAGAAATGACTGTGACCTTTTTACAACTCAAACATGCTCTGGGTGATGAGCCCAGCGGTCAGTCAGTGAAGCTTCATGATGGCTCCCAGTGATGCTGGTGAAGATGAAGCTGATCCTTTGGGAGCGACTGGTGTTCACTGACATCTGGATGAGTCACAAGAAACAGCGTGAAGCTCTGTTCTTTTGCGCATGTGGGTCAGTGTAGGAGCTGGTCTGTTCAGACTAATGCTGCATATAGGTTGCATTTAAATTGTAATGTGAACAGCCAAGCAACAAAAAAAATAAAATCAGATTTGGGCCACTTTTACCTGCTGTGTGAATGTAGCCTAAACGATGGCAAGGCAGAGACAAGACTGAGATCAAATGATGTGGACATTGAGACAAGACCAAAACTAAGGCCCAGTCCCCTTCCTCTTAGCCCTTAGCCCTCTGTTTTTCGCATTCGTGTCTAGGGCTGGGGTGTCCCAATTCTTGTTGAGATAGAGGGGTGGGGTGAAGTGTTGGTATTGTCTTAGTTTAATGTCGCTTCAGTGTATTTTGGTCGTTTTGTTCATAACTAGCATAAAAAAATCGCTAATAGAATGCTAATGTCTCGGTAGCTAGCTAGCTAACTTTCCCATTCCACCTTAAATAGTCCAGCAGTTCTGATGCCTGAAGCACCAGAATGTAACTGCTGAACTATTTAAGGTGGAACAGAAAAATTCGAACAAGAATCTGCTGAATATCTGACTTCAGCTTCGTATCACTGAAGAATTAGGGTTGTGTGATAATAAATAATATATAGTGATAATATATTATATATTATACCCCCGGTTTGAAAGCATATGATGCCCTAAATGTAACTAAAGCCCAGCAGTGAGATGCTGAACTGTACCCTCATCTGCTGTCACTGCAGGCAGGCAGGGTTGCCTACAGAGCAGAGCTACTAGCTGTAAAGAATGTAAAGAAGACTGAGACAAGACTGAGACCAAATGATACAGACTAAGACATGGTGGAGTCCCAATGATGTTGAGACCGAGACACGACTGAGACCATTCATTTACAGCCTTGAGTCCGAGTCTGAACCTGGGTACTACAACACCGTGCGTCAGGATGCTTTAGTGTTCACACTGATCAGAATCTGTCTCCACATTTCAATGCAAAGAACTGATGGTAATCAAATTTCCACAGCAGTGGCCTTTATTCCACCCACATAAACTATAACTCAGTGTGAAAAGCTCAAGATGATATGGTCTAGTTACATTATCTAGACATCAATTAGAATAAGAATGTGTTACCTCACACTCTCCAAGAATGAGGAAACTCCTTTGCGCTTGACTGTAAGGAACTCCTGTGGTTTAGATACGTCTGATTAAAATGAATAAGGCCAGCTAGAAAGTTCTGATTAGATTTTGATTGGTTACCTCACTAAAGGTGACAATAGAAAAGCCATGCTTCTTCCCTGACTTTGAACATGTTGATCGGTCATTCTCGATTACTGGTGTACGTAGGAACGTAGGAATGATCGTGGGCAGCAGTCTCAGCTACACAAAGCAACTGCAAGTCATTTAATGCTACTATTCATGCTTCTACATTAATGAACAATGAACAGTCATGTACAATATACTGTAGCAAACTATAGTAATTATCTATAATAATTTATAATATTTTCTCTGTATAATATTCCTGTGGAGCTCTTATAGTAATCTATAATACTGGTGTAGCATCCTGTAGTAAACTATAGTCTTCTTCTCATTCCCTTTCACTCTTGCTGCTATCCTTATGTCACGCATCAGCCCTGACATCCGTCTCCACCCACTCCATCCTGCCTGCACCCTCTTCCTCACCTCTTTTCTACTGTCCATTGCTCTGGATGGTTGACCCAAGATATTTGAAGTCATCCACCTTTACGACCTCTACTCCTTGCATCTTCACCTTTCCACCTGCCTCCCTCTCATTCACACACATGTATTCCATCTGGTCTCTACCGACCTTCATTCCTCTCCTCTCCAGTGCAAACCTCCACCTCTCCAGATTCTCTTCCACCTGCTCTCTACTCTCACCACAGATTACAATGTCATCAGCAAACATCAGGGTCCATGGAGCCTCCTGCCTGACCTCATCTGTCAACCTGTCCATCACCATTGCAAACAAGAAGGGGCGCAAAGCTGATCCCTGATGTAACCTCACCACTGTCTCACTATCCTCATACATGTCCTGCACCACCCTAACATACTTTTGAGCTACACCCGACTTCCTCATACAGTACCACAGTTCCTGTCTTGGCACCCTATCATCTGCCTTCTCTAGATCCATAAAGACACAGTGCAGCTCCTTCTGACCTTCTCTGTACTTCTCTACCAACACTCTCAATGCAAAAACTGCATCTGTGGTGCTCTTTCTGGGCATGAAACCAAACTGCTGCTCACTGATCTGAACCTCTCGCCTTAGCCTTGCTTCAACAACTCTTTCCCATACCTTCATGGTGTGGCTCATCAACTTTATACCTCTGTAGTTACTGCAGCTCTGCACATCACCCTTGTTCTTAAAAATGGGGACCAGTACACTGCTTCTCCACTCATCAGGCATCCTCTCACTCTCCAGGAGTTTGTTAAACAACCTGGTTAAAAAGTCCACTGCCTTCTCTCCTAAACATCTCCATACCTCCACAGGTATGTCATCTGGACCAACTGCCTTTCCATTCTTCATCCTTTTTAAAGCTGCCCTCACTTCCACCTTACTAATTCTCTGCACTTCCTGATCCACTATCTCTCCCCCCATTGTCCACTTCTCTCTCTCGTTTTCCTCATTCATTAGTTCTTCAGAGTACTCCTTCCATCTACTCAACACTCTCTGTTCACTCACTAGTACATTTCCCTCTCTGTCCTTTATCAGCCTAACCTGCTGTACATCCTTTCCAGCTCTATCTCTCTGTTTAGACAAACGATACAAGTCCTTTACTCCTTTACTGTCCAGCCTCTCATACAGCTCATCATAGGCCTGAGCCTTTGCCTTTGCCACCATTCTTTTCGATATGCGACTAGCCTCACAGTACTCCTGCCTACTTCCTTCATCTCTCTGGTTATCCCACTTTTTCTTAGCTGCCTTCTTCTTCTGAATACTCTCCTGGACTTCCTCATTCCACCACCAACTTTCCTCATCTTCTTTCCTCTGACCAGACGACACACCCAACACATTTTTGCCAGTTTCTCTCACCACCTTAGCTGTAGTTTCCCAGTCCTCAGGTAGCTCCTCACTGCCCCAAAGGGCCTGTTGCAATTTTTCTCTGTATAATATTCCTGTAGAGCTCTTATAGTAATCTATAATACTGGTGTAGCGCCCAGTAGTAAACTATAGTAATTATCTAGCCCTGTGACTGGAAGCCCTGTGATCCCCTCGTGCCCTTGAGCAAGACACCTAACCCCCAATTGCTTCCCGGGCGCTGTGGATAGGGCTGCCCACTGCTCCGGGCAAGTGTGCTCACTGCCCCCTAGTGTGTGTGTGTATTCACTAGAGTGTATGTGGTGCTCACTGCATGGGTGGGTCACATCGACACAGCAAGAAATAAAAAGCTTTTCTGTTTTGAAACAGAGTTTCACCCTGTTCGGTTTCATAAAACGATAAAAATGTTGTAAAAACGTAAAAAAATTATAATATAATGAATAAAATAGACTTTGCACCTGTAATTTTTAAGGCTTATACATATTTTTATGCATATTTATCTTTAATGTACAGTTGTGTGCAAAATTTTGGACGCCCCATGTCGCTCCATGTTTTGTTGATTATTTTTTTAAATGTAAATAAGAGACCATCCTCAACAGAGACACATTTCTGCGCATTTAATACACAATTACTGTTTATTTAAGGAATTTAACATATGGTGGAAAATACCATGTATAACAAATATAATCAGGCGAGTGAATAAATGGAATTTGTGCATGAAAATCTGCTGGGAACTGCCATGTTGAAGCGTGTCCCTGTAGAGGGTGTGTTCACTTACTCACACTTAGGAAATCGACAAAACATCATTCGACCAAACTTTTGCACACCACTGTATAACAATTATTGTGTAATAGTGAAATATTGTGATCTAAATTTCAGATCAGGTCACTCACCTTCATCAATGTGAACAGTATTGTGTTTGTTTATTGCAGGTCCATTCGACACCTGCAGAAGGCGTCCGCCACAGATAGAAAAGGTGTGTGTGTGGTCATTGTGTGGTCAAGTTACTGATGTGAGTGTTAGACCAGGAAAAGGCTGAAATACATCAGTTTCAGTGTTTATTTTGAAGATTTCCCAAAAATTAAGGTTAAGAAAAGATTAATATGTAGTGAAAAACGATTTCACTAAATCTTATTTCATCACAGAAACCTATAAGAAATGATTACTATAAATAAAGTTCACTATGTACAGTACTAATGATTAGTACTGTATTTAGTACAGTATAATGATTTTATATATATATAACTGCTCAAAAAAATAAAGGGAACACTTAAACAACACAATATAACTCCAAGTAAATCAAACTTCTGTGATATCAAACTGTCCACTTAGGAAGCAACACTGACCATCAGTTTCACAGCTGTTGTGTAAATGGAACAGACAACAGGTGGAAATCATTGGCAATTAGCAAGACACACTCAATAAAGGAGTGGTTCTGCAGGTGGGGACCACAGACCACTTTTCAGTACCTTTCTGCTTTCTGGCTGATGTTTTGGTCACTTTTGAATGTTGGTGGTCTTTCACACTCGTGGTAGCAGGAGACGGAATCTACAACCCACACAAGTGGCTCAGGTAGTGCAGCTCATCCAGGACGGCACATCAATGCGAGCTGTGGCAAGAAGGTTTGCTGTGTCTGTCAGCGTAGTGTCCAGAGGCTGGAGACACTACCAGGAGACAGGCCAGTACAACAGGAGATGTGGAGGAGGCCGTAGGAGGGCAACAACCCAGCAGCAGGACCACTACCTCTGTCTTTGAGCAAGGAGGAGCAGGAGGAGCTGCCAGAGCCCTGCAAAATGACCTCCAGCAGGCCACAAATGTGCATGTGTCTGCACAAACGGTTAGAAACCGACTCCATGAGGATGGTATGAGGGCCCGACGTACACAGATGGGGGTTGTGCTCACAGCCCAACACCACGCAGGACGCTTGGCATTTGCCAGAGAACACCAGGATTGGCAAATTCGCCATTGGCGCCCTGTGATCTTCACAGATGAAAGCAGGTTCACACTGAGCACATGTGACAGACATGACAGAGTCTGTAGACGCGGTGGAGAGCGATCTGCTGCCTGCAACATCCTTCAGCATGACCGGTTTGGCAGTGGGTCAGTAATGGTGTGGGGTGGCATTTCTTTGGAGGGCCGCTCAGCCCTCCATGTGCTCGCCAGAGGGAGCCTGACTGCCATTAGGTACCGAGATGAGATCCTCAGACCCCTTGTGAGACCATATGCTGGTGCCGTTGGCCCTGGGTTCCTCCTAATGCAGGACAATGCTAGACCTCATGTGGCTGGAGTGTGTCAGCAGTTCCTGCAAGATGAAGGCATTGAAGCTGTGGACTGGCCCGCCCGTTCCCCAGACCTGAATCCGATTGAGCACATCTGGGACATCATGCCTCGCTCCATCCACCAATGCCACATTGCACCACAGACTGTCCAGGAGTTGACGGATGCTTTAGTCCAGGTCTGGGAGGAGATCCCTCAGGAGACCATCCGCCACCTCATCAGGAGCTGCCCAGGCGTTGTAGGGAGGTCATACAGGTGCGTGGAGGCTACACACAATACTGAGCCTCATTTTGACTTGTTTTAAGGACATCACATCAAAGTTGGATCAGCCTGTCGTGTGTTTTTCCACTTTAATTTTGTGTGTGACTCCAAATCCAGGCCTCCATTGGTTAATAAATTTGATTTCCATTGATGATTTTTGAGATTTTGTTGTCAGCACATTCAACTTTGTACAGAACAAATTATTCAATGAGAATATTTCATTCATTCAGATCTAGAATGTGTTATTTGAGTGTTCCCTTTATTTCTTTGAGCAGTGTGTATATATATATATGGCTGTCTGTGTCTGTCTGTCTGCCCTGCGATGGACTGGCGACCTGTCCAGGGTGTATCCTGCCTTCCGCCCGAAGACTGCTGGGATAGGCTCCAGCACCCCCTGCGACCCTGACGGAGAAGCAGCTTAGAAAATGGATGGATGGATGGATGGATATATATTCTTGGATGGATATATATATATATGCTCCATCCTGGAGAGTTGGCAGCTTCTCAAGAATATCTGACATATCTGTATTTTGCCAAGTCTACTCCAAACTCTGTCCCCGAATGACCACTGGACACATCTTCTCAGGTTTCTTCCCTTTTCTGGAGCGCAGCACATATTTCATATCAAATTTTTTAGAGCCTTCTTTTTGCAACTTTTTCTTCTGCATCTGCAGTCCTTCTAATTGGTTCTCCAGTGCTCTTCGGCTTTCAAATCCAGTAGATTTGTCCAAATAAGAAAGGCATTGCTCTATACTTCTCTCAACCTCTTTTACGGCTCTCTGTCTGTCCTCCATTCTGGTACTGGATGTTGCCGGAAAAAATGCTCTTGATGAAAATTCCTCACTTTCTGGATCCTCATCACTATCTCCATTCTCACTTTCATCAGAACTGTCATCTCCTGAATCCTCTTTTCTCCAAGTTTTGTCTCCTCTTTTTTCTGCTTTAGCCAGTATCCGCCTCACTGCTGGGTCATATCCACCTTTGATCTCACAGTCACTCTGATCACCCTCATCTCCAGATTCCATCCTCCTGATTCTCAATTTACCCTTTGTCTCAAAACGTCTCTGTTTTTTCTTGCTTTTGGAGGTTGGATACATCTTTATAGTTGTTTCCACTCGTCCTGTTTCTATTGTTCGATCATCCACATCTCTAATATGATAGTTGCCCTCTTGACTGATCACTGGAAGCTGGGGATAGATATCCTCAAACTTCACTTCCTTCTCATAAGGTGGAGGCTTCTTTACAGAGTCCACATGTGAAAAAGGTGTATTAACTTCTGCCTTTAATTTATCTGTCTCTCTTGTATTTTTCCTTATTTCTTCTTCACCTCCCTTTCTCTTCTCCTGCGCAGCTTTCATCCACTTCTGTCCCTCATGCTCAAACAGCTGTAGCATACCAAGCTCTACCTGTCTCTTTTCTTTACGCTTCTCCCCTTTTTTACCCTTCTTTTGATCTGCCTTGTATGTAGACACAAACACCTGCATTGTTTTAATTACATCTAAATTAAGTGTCCCCTCTACTGGCCAAGGTTGGTCAATATCAGGCCAACGCTTATACCATTTCTCTGATACCTTTGTTATACCTTTAATTAAAGGATTGTTTTTCTGTACCACATCAACAGGAGTAATAACCTTTGAAACTTGAGTAACCTGTTTTGACATTGTAACAGCCCCCTTATACTCCTTCTAATTGAAAACTTAGTTGTTCAGAGTATATTACTTAAACTATTTTAAAACTACTTAACCCTTTGTGGAATTATTAGCTTTAGTATTGTTCATATTACTCTTTTAAGATGTATTAAAGAAAGCTTATGTCTTGCATTGAAAGCTTAATGGTCATATTGTCCAATTCTAAGAGCTAAGAGTCAGCACATAAGGCTGTGTGTTGACTAATGGTGGAATACACAAGGACGTCAGATAACAGGAAATACCTCGAAGCTAATAGTAGTAGACACTGGGATTAGCACACCACACATGTGGTTCATCTGGTCAGATAAGCAGAGCCATTGTCTGGAAAACGGGGGGAGTTGATAAACACAGGGAATACCTTAAGCTGACCTTGCAGACGCGCTCATGTCACGAGCGCATCCTTAAACTTTTATGATGTGGATTAGTGAGATGGCCTAACACACACATTGGAGGCTGGGGTAAGGAAGGAGCGGTCATGCGACTATAAAAAGGGAGTCAGATGAGAAGGGGTCAGAGCTTACTTGGGAGATACATGATGCATGTTCTCTGTTTGTAACCAGAATTCTGTAATAAAACCGTTTGTTTCACTTCAGTCTGATCTACTCGTCTCATTTGTTTTGCATCAACGAACACGCAGGACTGGTTTCGTCCACACCTTCTATTTGTGTACCACTTTCACACTGCAGAACTTGCCAACCTCAGAAGAATCAAAAGCCGATCAATAAGTGCCAAGCAGTAACAATACCTCCAGCAAAATTTCAATCCAATTAAAACCCCAACAAATTAAACAATCAGGCTCACACCAACAACCTTGAACCAAACAATACCTCAAATAGGATAGCTCAGTCTGTTGCCAAGTCTCTGTGTTTTATTTCTCCCTTTTTTGTAATAATTACTACAACATAATTACTACTACTGCATACATTAAGTTACTCATATGTGAACAAATGAATGTGCAATTTAAACCCAAACTAAAAAATGCTATTATTATTAGTTAGTAGTTTAAGTTAGTAAAATGTGTATCAGAAACAGCATTTAGCATTTAGCATACATTCAAACAAAGAGTTTGTGGATGAAACAAAGAACTGGCCTTTTTTATCTGTGTTGATATCAAGGGCTGGAGTCAGAATTCCATCCGCAAGTCTCCACGTCACACACTCTCCGACTGCCTCCTCCTCTCGTGGCTCCTCCCCCCATATAAGGCAGAGAACAAGCAAAAACTTCAGTACATTTTACAGAACGGAGCCAACCACTTCACTCTCATCAGCACAAACCCTCCAATTCATGCACAGCAAGCACACTCCCACAACTCCACAGTTAAACAATTCCACACCACTCATAAAACAGGAGCCTAGCACACCTCATGGACCCACAGTTTCTCATGCACATCACTTCCACACCGCCCTTCTTTCCAAACTCTCAAGAACAAAACTTTTCACGCAACCCTAATAATTCTCAAATCTCCTCTTTTAACCCTAAGGTATATTTAAAACTTTTGTAACTCGTACTAAGGTCTGTCCACTCTCGCATCCACACCTGAACATACTCTCCAGAACTCCCCACTCAGGGCACCCCACCGTGAAGCCCGCTCTCCCCCCTGACCGCATGACAGAGAGTGATAAACTCATAAAACTGACCTTGGAATCAACTAATAATAATCAAGGTTTTTATCGGCCTGCCTATTGCAGCCTCTTACAAGAGGGCTTTCTTTCCCCATTTGCGGCCCCTTTTCCTTTACTCTTTTCCTTTCCTTATTTCTCTTAACACTTTTTCCTTTTTACACTTCACTTTACTTCTTCTCTTTGTTCCTTCACTTTTCTCTATTACCTTTAACTACCGAATTCCCTAGGCCCAGGGTGTTCTCCCCCAAATTTAGACTATTACACTTATTCCTCAAGGCCCAAGTTTCACACTGTGGCGAATGAAAACACATGACTTACTGTTAACGAGATAAAAAGGGCCCTAATCTGCGTTACGCTTGCATGGTGTCAATCAATCCCACTTCTAGTGTTACTCCTAGGGTATTAACTTCTTCTTAACTCTATTTACTCTTTTCTACTCTTTTTCCCTTTATTCTGCTATACTCCCCCCTGTTGCGGCGTATTACAATGCAACAAAACAAAATTTAGAACGAAGAGGCAAACCCACAACCAAGACAGCATGGCACACCCACACAAAGCTCTTTAACGGTGCGACCATACAGCACAACAGAACAGCAGAGCCTCACCGAATGGACCAGCGCTCAAACACGTGAGAAAAACTCACCCTTTTCTGTCGACAATAGGAGCGGAGGTTGATGAGCTGAGGCGATCGTCTGCACCTGCCGGTCACAGCAACGTCCGAAGTTCGTGACGCCAAATTCTTGTGGTTTCTTCAGTAGCGATGCTGTGAAGGTGTAGGAACAAACTCTTCGGTAACACCCGTCTCTTGCATACAAAGATGTTTATTAGCATTGAGAGGTCGAAGTCACAAACAAGCCTCGCGAAACAGCTTGGAGAGAACAGCCAATAGTCTCTGACACATACATTTCAGCTCCTGGTTTTATACCCGCTGTGGACGTATAGCCCACATCTGGTTTCTCTCAAGATAGCCTCAGTTTCGATGTATGGCTCCTCTCAAACCAAATTAGGTATAAACATACATTCTTCTCCAGAATGGCCCTGGTTGTCTAACCCCCATATATAGCATTTGTTATCATTCAGGGGGCCCCTTTCCTGTCCAGATGCCTCCTGCATCAGCTCGACTGAGACCCTGTGGTCCTACAGAATAAACTCAACCAGGACCAATATGATAGAAATTAATGTTACAACTATAGAATTAATAAGATCAAATTCACCACAGCTGTTATATCTAAAAGGGTGGGCCGACATCATATTAAACCCTATGGATTAAGAATGGGATCTCACTCAAGTTCATATGCGTGTGGAGCCAGACAAGCGAATACTTTTGGAAATATAGTATATGTAGAGGAACAGATGGACTACAGTCTGTAATTGTAGAACTACAAGTGAAACTGGTCAGTTCCCCCCCAAAAAGTTGACATTTTGTAAATTGTAACTGTTTAATTTCAGCGTTTGACCACAACTGTTGTCTATTTTTCTGTTTCATTCAGAGCAAATACAATTACAATCGCTATTTAAACCACCAAAGCACAATCCATGTTGTCTGTGATTCCGATGGCTGAGGTAAGTAAATGTCGGTTACCACTGAAGAACAAGGTAACAGAGTATCAGAGAAACAGATGGACTACAGTCTGTAACTGTAGGACTACACAGTGCAGCTATACAGTAAGTGGAGCTGATAAAGTGGACAGTGAGTGTAGAAACAAGGAGGTCATCAGAATGTTATGACTGATCTGTCTGTGTGTGTATGAAGTAAATGAGGGCACAAAATAAACCTTTATTGTTTCAAAATGTAAATATTTTATTAAGTCATAAGTATATAATCAGAATATCAAGCCAAACAGCCAGAATTACAGATTGAGTCAAATGATCTAAGAAGATTAATCATGTCATGTAAAAATGTGCACACATTGAATCACCTAATTGAGTGGTTCCCAATCCTGCCCCTGGAGTGCATCCTGCCCTGCACATCTTAGTGTTTTCCCAGCTCCCGACATGCCTGACCCAACAAGGCAGTTCATTAACAAAGCCTTCCTGAGCTCAAGTGGGTGTTCTAAGGATGAAAACACAGACATGTGCAGGGGGTTCTCCAGGATCAGGGCTGGAAACCTGTGATCTTTTTAAAAGGAAAGAAAACGTTGAAGTTAACAGTACTCAGCATGTCTCCTGTATTGGGACATCTCTAAAGACAAGGCTGAAGAACGTTATATATGAGAGGGATCTTGTGTGCATCTTCCTGACTTGTAGCATTCCACAATGCAGTTTCCTTCTAGGCTTTCACTTCCTCCCTTCAAGCTCTTCCAGAGACACTCGGCGGATCTTCATCACGATGGTCTTCAGGGAGTAATAGTAACCTCTCCAGCAGCTCCACATAACCCCTCCGTATTGCTCTCCTATACTCCCCCATTTGTACATGCCATTGGGATTGGCGATGTGGCACGGCCAATAGCTATACCAGAACCCTCCCGCATAGCCATTTGCACAGCCAGCGTAGTCTTTGTCGAATGTTACAAAATTCCTCAAATTGTGGTAGTACAAACAGTCACCTGTAAAATATTTTTTATTATTTTATGGTTTTATGGTAGAAAACATTTCAGTATTTTGAAATGGGAAATCAACACTTTAGCATCTGCATCGCCAGTGTTTTGTTCATGGTTAACCGCCATTCATTATGAGTTAAACTAGTGGCCGTTATGCTTTAGGTCTTCAAGTAGCTTTGGTTTTTTTACATTGTTTTTGAGTTGAAAACAAAACTATTGCAGAAATACTCTGTTTAATGTATATATATATATATATATATATATATATATATATATATATATATATATATATATATATATATATATTGTGTAAATAATATAAATATATATATATTGTGTGTTTGTGTAAAATCCTGGATTGAACAAATATAAATACTCAAAGAATGTAACACTTTACTCACCTGCACCGCCATTGATGTAATCACTGATGCGTAGCCTGTAATTGCTGGACTCTGGATCAACGGAGAAAGAGGAGTACTGGGCATAGGCGCTGCCACCAGCAAAATCCTCCATGTCCACTCTCAACTCGTATTTATTTGTATATGTCAAGAGAAACATGGTCTCCAGACCTGCAGTTTGAAAAATAGATTAGATTGATTTTCAACAAGACCCAACAATTTTGATTAGTAGACGGGAAACTGTCCAGGAGGAACCCAGTAGGAACAGGTAACCCGAAACACAGAACACTCATTTCCCTGCCAGTTTCCAGTTAGTGTAAGGCATGTAAATGGAGGTGTCCACGGACAGCCCAGTGTTACAATATAAACATGCAACATTAAGATAACTGCCTCTTGGAGAAGTGTGGTTAGCACCAAATATACATTACATGACTGATTGTTTTGCTGATAATCTCACATTAAGATAACATTTTTCAATCCTAATCTAGCCACGCTGCAGAAAGATGCTCAACATAAAGAAATGTACTGCTTGCTTTTTATTATTCAGTCGCAAAATGCCATGCTGTGCCTCACCCAGCCAGTATTCCCCGGTTATGTTCCCAAAGCCGTTCTTGTACTGCTCCCATGGTCTGTAGAAACTTACACTGCCGTCCATTCTCCTCTGAATCACCTGGGAGTCAGATTATACAGTAAACAATTACCAGAGCACTCTTTTACAAGCATGGGCCATCACACCAACGGACCATATGCTGAAGTAGTTTTGAACATTTAATAGTTTTACTCACCGTCCATTTCCCGTCCTTGTGGCTGTCGTACTCGTTGCAGCCCATATCGCAGTAAACCTGCACTGCTTTCTCAGGACCCTTTGGGTAAATGGTGTAGACACCACTTTGGTTGGATCCATTATTGAAAATGTCCTCACAGTCCAGAGGAAGGAACCTCTTATTGACAGGGATGGACTGCACCAGCAGGGGGAGTGCTACAAACAGCAGCAGCTGAAAGCAGGAGTAACAGAAAGGAAATGACAGCAAAGACGGCTTTTAGATGTTTTTCCCACAAGAAATGTGACCTTCAAGAAGCATGGATAGACTAGACTGGCTTACCATCTCTGTGAGGCGTCTTCCTGCTGTTAAGGAAAAATATATACAACAAACAAAATTGAATTCTTATTTGTGATTGTGACCAAACGAAAGAAGATTGTGCTGCAAAAAAACTAAATTCAGTTTTCCTTTTCACCTTGGAGCAATATTCACTCCCCATACATTAGTACCACCCCAGGAAAATAAACTGTTCATAAAAGAAATGGCATGATTATTACTTCTTAATACTAAAATAAAAAAATATACATTATACATCCAGATGATTTTTGCATTATTTTGAGTGCATACTGCAAAAATATTTATTTCTGCATGAAGATAATGACTGATATAATTAATTAGCATTTATTTATATTATTAAGAAAATGCATTTGCGTGATGCATTCATCTGTTCTTACCGTATCCTGTAGCTGCAAGAATGTGCTGTGCAGATATTGCTATGTTTGGCTGCCAGTGCACAAGTAAGGAACATTACCAGCTCTTTTATAGGGTTGCTAGTCATCTTGGTGTAGATCCAGTTTTTGTGACGTCAATTCTCCTAAACCGCTAGCAGGTAGTCAGGCAGCATTTTAAAGCTAAAAATACATAAATAAATTGTTTCCAAGAAGTAATGCACAAGGCACTTATCATGTACCCATCATGATGTAGTCCCCTGGCTATGATGGAACTTGCGGCACTGCATTGAAAGAATATTTTCCTACCTTTTCCTGATGAGAAAAGGGGGTATGTATTTCACCATGCAAACATTTCTTTGCAACATTTCATGATACAAAGAGTCCTTTTAAGTGTGCAAATTATTCTTTGTGTTCATGGCTCTATATAGAACCACTACACTCGCCGGCCATGTTATTAGGTATATTATTGTTCAGTTGCTTGTTAACAGAAATAGCTAATCAGCCAATCACATGGGCGCAACTCAATGCATTTAGGCCTGTAGAGGTGGTCAAGACAACTTGCTGAAGTGCAGACCGAGCATCAGAACGGGGAAGAAAGGGGATTTAAGGGACTTTGAACGTGGCGTGGTTGTTGGCGCCAGACGGGCTGGTCTGAGCATTTCAGAAACTGATGATCTACTGGGATTTTCACGCACAACCATCTCTAGGGTTTACAGAGAACGGTGCAAAAAAGAGGAAATATCCAGTGAGCGGTCAGTTGTGTGGACGAAAATGCCTTGTTGATGTGAGAGGTCAGAGGAGAATGGGCAGACTGGTTCCAGATGATAGAAAGGCAACAGGAACTCAAATGACCAACCAGAATCTCTGAGGAACGTTTCCAACACCTTGTTGAAAGTGTGCCACGAAGAATTAAGGCAGTTCTGAAGGTGAAAGGGGGTCCAACCTTTCACTACCAAGGTGTACCTAATAAAGTGGCTGGTGAGTGTGTATTGGCCACAGAACCCTAGAAGAACCATCTTTTCTAAGAGTGGGTTCAGTTTTAGTTCATTAGCTTCTCTGAAGAGGCAGCTTGTGTTAATCGTCTGACACAAAACCTGACTCTTTCCCTGATATATTTTTGAATAATTAAATGAGGTTTAAAATTTTTATCTCCAATACTATCGTCTAAATATAAGCCTACAGCCCGGCACTAATTTTGACTAAAATCTGTTCTCTTTCGTTCTAGTGTTGCTCTTACCTTCCCTGCACTTAACCAGATATTCATTCCATTAAGTCTTACAGATACTCAAATATTAAAATTAGTCTTGACTGTCTCAACCACTACAAAGTCATGGTCTTGACTGTGTCCCAACAACACCACATCATTGTCACGGTCATTGTTTCAAATCCATGCTGCAGGCGTGGCATGATGAAATGTGTCAGACGTCCTGTTAATGTACTGTATTTTATTCCCTGAACAAAAGATTTAATTTGGAAAATGTTGTTAAAACCCTGTTCAACAGTAAAGTAGACTTATTGTTGAGCTTTGTTTTGCCGTAACTGTTAAGGTGATTAAACTGCAAAATTAGAAAAGTAAAACTTTCTTCTGACCTTTCAGATAGTTTTGGGAGAAGTAATCAGAGATACCCAGAAGAACTTTCTCTTTGCAGTGAAATCAGTGTTTATTTCCCACACACAGACATGTACACCCACATGGTTACCAGTAGCAAAGCTGACATCCTGGAAGTCTGCATTCACTTGCTATTGTGTTACATTAAGAACCTAGATTTCAAAGAACATAGTGTTCTTTGAAAGCTGGGTTCTTAATCCGGGCAAGTCCTTTTTGATCATCATACAGCATAGTCTGAAGTAGACGCTGTGTTACAGGATAGCTGAGTGGAGGTTTAAAAAACTGGAAAACTGGAAGTTCCGATGCAGGAAGGTTTATTAAGTCCACAGTAAAAAGTGCACGGTGTTCCAAAATCCCAAAAATAATTAATTAGAAAAAGAAAAATGAAAATAAAGGGAAAACAAAACAAAACAAACTAAATTGGTCATTATCTACACCATCAGTTGGCCACCCTGAACAGTGCAAGATAGTCACAATTGTTTTGCAGAGTCTCAAAAAGGTCCGCCTGGTGTTTGCCACGGCAGACATGTGGGTAACAATAAAAGAGTCTATAAAACTTTGAGGTTGTCTTGTGTTTTTGTCCATTACACTAGCTTACAGCATGGAACGGACGAGAGCTCCGTTACATTTCCTCCCCCCTTCCGAAAATGGCACATGCAGTCCAGTGCCATAACCAAAGCTCCATAGTCCAATCAATGGGAGCCTAGCTCACAGACCCGCCTATTCTGCATCCTCTGGAATGCGGGACAGGAAATCGGCTACCTGGTTTGAAGACCCAGGCCGAAATCGAACAGTGAACTTGAAAGGCTGCATAGAAAGATACCACCGTGTACTACGAGCATTTGAATCTCGCATCTTTTCCAGCCACTGCAGAGCCCGATGATCAGTCTCCAACAGAAAAGACCTCCCTAAGAGATAATATCTCAGGGAGTCTAGTGCCCACGTGATGGCCAGGCACTCCTTTTCCACCATGGAGTACCGCTGCTCCCTTGGAAACATCTTGCGACTCAGAAAAGCAACAGGCCTGCGCTGTCCTCCTGCAGTAACACTGCTCCCAGGCCAACACCTGAAACATCAGTCTGCAGGATGAACGGCTGATCGAAATCTGGGCTCAGCAGAACAGATTCCCCACACAGTGCGCTCTTCAAGTCCTGGAACACCTCCTCACACCGCTCCGTCCAGACCACCTTGTTGGGAGCTGATGTCCTGGTCAAATCTGTAAGGACAGAGGCTCTCGCAGAAAATTTAGGTATAAACCTGCGATACCATCCCATCAATCCCAGGAAGGATCTCACATTTTTCTTAGTTGTTGGGGGACTGCAGTTGCGAATCGCTTCCACTTTTTCCAGCTGTGGACAAGTCACCCCATTACCAATGGCAAAGCCCAGGTAGCTGATCTCTTTCTTTGCCAAAGCACATTTCCTCAGATTAATAGTCAGCCCTGCCTCCTTAATCCGCGCCAAGACCTGCCCGAAGATGCTCACAGTGGTCATCCCATGTTCCACTAAAAATGACAACGTCATCAAGGTATGCTGCAGCAAAAGATTCTGTTCCCTTCAATAACCTGTCCAGAAGTCTCTGAAAAGTTGCTGGTGCCCCCTGCAGGCCAAATGCCATGACCCTAAAATGGTAAAGTCCATAGGGGGTCCTAAATGCAGTGCGTTCTTTCACTTTGTCAGTTAGTGGAACATGCCAGTAACCTTTACATAAATCCAGAGATGTAATAAACTTTGCTTTTCCCCGCCACTCTACAAGATCATCAATTCGAGGCATAGGATAAGAGTCAAACTTTGAGAGGGCATTGATGTGTCTAAAATCAATGCAAAATCTAATAGTACCATCCTTTTTTGGCACTAGCACTACACCACTCACTTGTAGAAGGTTCAATAACCCGACTGTGCTAGTGTCATTACTGTCCGCCTGAGAGGTACTGGCAGTGCTAAGGACTCAACCCACCCTTTACTTGGTACAGAATGCCCTTTTTCAAGACATACTTTTCATCTGCTAAAACCTGTGGCTTTCCCTGCCTCACTCCATCAACCTCTGACACTTTCTGAAACCAACCCTGCAGTGTAGGATCTACCTTCTGCAACTGGACTATGTCTTCTGGAATTTGCATATCTATAGTAACAGATGGTGCTGGCAAAACATCCTCACCACTCAATTCAGTGCCCCTGACCTTATCTCTGCACCTCTCTCTTCTGGACTTAGGGACTTTTACTGGCTCACTCTCAATCACAGAGTCAGCAAAAGGCAACTCTCCAACTGTCCTTAATACCCTGGGCTCTTGTTACTACATTACATATTTTTAGCTGTGAAATCAAATCACCCAAAAAGGGAAGGTCCTGGCCCAACACCACTGGATGAGGTAAATTGGCGGCTAATGCAACTGGCAAAAAAAAAAGTTTGACCACAAACTTCTACTGTGTTTTAAACCTTAACATCCCCATGTACACAACAAACTTTAATGGGTACCTGCTCACTCCCTTCCGCCTCAGGAACTAAGCTCTCTAGGACCAAAGTTTGTGTACTTCCTGTATCTACTAGGGCCTGGGCTGCCTGCCCATTAACAAGGACCTGAACAACATTCTTGGGTGTCACCTGAGCAGAGTGTGGCAAGGATGGTCTTGGCACATAACCGATAGCACTGTTTTTAGCTTTCCTAGCCTGACAATATGGCTTGGTGTGTCCCTTTTCCCCACAATAGTAACATTTCATCTCCTGTTTACTAGACTTATCTAGCTGCCTGGTAAATGCCTTACTTTTACTTTGGGCATGACCATGAACCCCACCATCCCCAAAAGACTTACTTTGAGGTCTTGGAGTCCACTGGCTAAAGCTATTTCCTGTGGTGCTTTTCCATGCCGAGATGTAGACCTCTGCCAGTCTGGCTGCCTCCTCTGCTGTTCCAGGGTCATGCTCCTTGATCCACACTGCCATGTCTGGGCTCACCATGCTCATGAATTGCTCTAGGATGAGGATTTCTGACATTTGTTGAACAGTGTGTTCCTCTGGCTTGGTCCATTTTGCAAACAGTTCCTTGAGTCTTACATACAACTCCGTGGTGTCTCATCAGGCCAAATGTTAGTTGCTCGGAACCTTTGCCTATAGGTCTCTGCACTGATCTCATTTTTCTTTAAAAAAAATCACCTCCTTCACTTTTTTTATAGTCATTTGTATAACTAATGTCCATTGCCACATAGGCACTTCGGGCCTTGCCTGTCAGCAGGGGAACCAGACGTATGGCCCAGTTCTCTCTTGACCAGCGACATGCAGTTGCAATTCTTTCAAATGTTGCTAAAAATGTTCAACATCATCACCTTCAGTCAATGGGTGGAGCTTTGGTTCCTTAAAGTCCCCCATTGGCAGCATTCTCTGTGGTGAGACTGGTCTACTACTAGCCACCTCACTTCCTCGTTCACTACACTACGTGGCCTTGGAGTTGCTGGAACTGGTGCTGGACACTTCTCCACCGCTGCTCATGCCTTGCCTCCACTTGTGACATCCCGTCCCACCTGGGACTGAACCAGTACTTTTACCATACTTGCCAGTTCTGCAATTATCCCCTCTGTGGAGATTGCTGGTCTTGCTGCTGCCTCACTTTGCATGGAGTCCTGCGCTGCAGCCATTGCTTGGTTTTCTGAAGAGCTCTGCCCATTGCCTGTTCCAGCCCCCATCTTTCTACTGCTCCTCTGTCTTGCTTGGACTTGGGTGGCATCTTTGCTTCCTGTTATTCTCAGCTGAGGCCGGTCCCACTTCTGACACCAAAATGTTACAGAATAGCTGATTGGAGGTTTAAAAAAACTGGAAAACTGGAAGAAAAATGAAAATAATGGGAAAACAAAACAAAAACTGATCAACTTGATACAAACTCATATCAAAAAATGCATTCAACCATGGCCTTACAAACACATCTGCACGCCAAGCCAACTTCCCCCTGACTAACAAAACATCCCGAGTTCTCCAATTTTACAAACCCCTTAACCTATTGGATTCAACCAACCACAGGTAAGTTTGCAGGTAAGTTTTTTAAATGTACAAATTCAAATTATATTTATACATTTTACTTTAGTTAAACTATTTTATTATTTAATAAATATTTTAATATAAATATAAAACATTTAATATTAAAACATTCATACTGCAACACTACCATTTGGAACCATTTGGAACCATGAAAGCTGGTCCCCCTCCCCCTGCTCAAGCATGGGAGATGGAACACCCCAAGACTACATAACCCATGAACCCCCTAGGCTCAGATCCTTTGACCTGAAACAGGCTGCTGCCATGCTGGAACAAGCAGGTAAGTCAAACTAATTTCAAAACAAACAGTTATTTCAAATAAATAGGGTATCATAGATAAATTGGTCATTATCTACACCATCAGCAGTGTATTGGGTGGCAACAGCTCACACAGAAATTTGACTGCCCACCATGGTGCTCCCCTTAGCAGCAGTAGTAGTAGTGGTGTACATCACAATATTGTTGTCTCCGTCTTGTTACTGTTGTCCTCTTTCACCTTCAAGCGTTCAATATAATTCTGTTCTAATGAATTTTGTCAAAAATCTATTTGTTTCTTAATAATCGGTCGAAGCAGACAAAAGCCGTCCACCACTTCATTGCTTACCATCAATGTTAAAGTTGGTTGTCATTAACTTTTTCTTCATAAGGACTTTCAGTTTGTTTTCTTCACACTGACCTTCATTTCTTCCTGATTTACCACCTTGAGTATTGTCATTCGGCATATCGTAGGTTATTCATCAATCATGAATCCATTGTTGTCTTCCTTCAATCCTGCTTCTCTTATTATATTATAGCACGGGGCAGAGCTGGACCTGACCTCCCTGTGGCCCTAAACAAAATTCTGCAAAGGGGCCCTCCTACCTTTGCCATGAGCCATGTACATCGTTTGCAACTGGCACACAGTCACACCTGCCACCTCAGTGCTCCCACTACAGTCCTCCCTCCTTTAAAACAGTTGCTCCATTGGTCATTCTAAGAGTAAGTATAAGCCTATACAGCCACTTCAAACCCCTGGGCTCCCCCAATTTCTTTTGATACATTTTCAGATATTAAAATATTATGGTTTGGCTGAAAACGTGCCTATTATTTATGGAGAGATAAGCATCCATATTGCCCAGTATGCCCAGCTAATCATCATCATCTTAAACAACTTGATCCAGATCCATCCCAGGTGACCCTGTCCCCCGCAACTTTCTCCAGCTCATTCTATCACCCCAAGCCACTCACAAGCCAACTTGCAACTATAATCCCTCCAGCATGTCCTATGACAACCTCGGGGTCTCTTCCCAGACCAGAGGTTGGCACCTCTGCTTTTTGCGATGGGTGTCTTTTTAGCTCCATCACATCACACTTACTGGAGCTCATGTAAAGCTGTTGGTATGTGGATTGACACTTCCCAAGTCTGAGTCCATGGTCATAGCCAGGAAAAGGACATCATGCCCAGTCCACGT
>NC_051222.1:39115675-39120675 GCF_015220715.1 Pygocentrus nattereri | reverse complement strand
AACGTGGGGAGAACGTGGAGAGAATGTGGGGAGAACAGCGTTACTCACGATGAGCCCTTTGAAGGCTTTCTTATCATTGATCCTGTAGAGACCTTCAGCCAGAGTGATCTTAATGTGCCTGATATCCATATTAAACCTGGGAAAGAAAGAGAGAGGATCAGTTTATCTGGTCGAGTGGTGGTGACTGTCCTAATGGTCATTGATGTGTATCATCTCTGTCCAAAAATAACATGAATCTCCATTTCTATAGATAGATAGAATGAAAAAAGTTCACTTTAGGTGAACCGCTACACAGAGCTGCTGGAAGGCTGCCGCTCGCATCGGCGCCAGAAGTCAAGATCGATTCTATTCATCATCTGAGCTCAGCAGCTGCTCTGAACATTTCATGATGAATGGACCAATAGAAAAACTCCAAGATTACTCTGAATAAAACCTCTGTACATTAAAATACATTAAAGTTAAGATGATATATACAACACTTTGAACATTAATATAGCAGATAACAACTATTTTCTATGTAAAGAGTCTATCTGTATTTTTAATAGCCGGTAGCTGGTCCGGCCACTGAGGCTGTGTCACCTGAATGTAGTCTTAACTGCTGCACCTTTTAAGGTGGAACGGGAAGATTTCAACAAGAAACTGGCAAAAACTAAGCTGACTTCAGCTTCATTGAGAGGTGACATGCTTGAAAACGGACGAGGAGGACGCTCCGGCTGGACAGGTTGGTAGCATTTTGCTGTTTGACAGAATCAGTCGGTCAGTATTGTTTTGTCGTGTTTTGCGAATGTTTGTTCAGCTGCACAACAGCAACTGTAGTTTTCATGTTTTATTGGACAGTGATGATGTATGTGTATGTGCTGTAGGTACTTGATGCTGATGGCGAATTCTCCTCCGTCTTTCTGCCGAACCAGAAACGTCCCATCAGAGCGAGACATCAGCAGACTCTTGGCCTCTGTACGGTCCATGTTACCTGCAAACCTGACAGACCCGCACATTTCCTATAAACCTACCAGTGTTTCAAATATTTATTTATTATAAAGCAGACAGACCTGTTCTGGGATCTGTCTGAATCGAGTGAATTCTGTATTATCTGTGTGAAATGTGTTCCGAGTCGTCCCGATATGTTTCAGCTATGGATGCATTGATATTGGAATTGAGGGCCAGAGCTCCTATTTTTATTTTATAGAATTTTATAGAATTTTATTTAGGATTGAAAGCCAAATGGAGATATTTTAGTGCCCAGCGTCACCTACACATTCTTCTTCTCTTCTGGAATTCAATATCTTCATTAAGTAGTATACATCAAATATCAAATACATTGGTCAAATCTAAACAGCAATATATTTTTTAAAATCATTCTTCAATATTATTGTGATGTTATGATGTATCCCTTGTTTTAACTGATTTGCATAGAATTCATAAAAATGTGACTATAATCTGATCTACATCATTAATTGATCTGATATCTAAAAAACAATCCATATATATTTTTTTTTAAATTCAGTTTGTCTCACAAACTAACAGAAAAGGAAAATACAAACAGAAAAATAGAGTTCTATGCAAAATTCCCTTGTCCAATTATACCTTTTATTGTTTTTGTAAGCGTAAATAATTTAACAGAAAAAATAGAAAGTTCACTTTTGTGCACAGTTTCTATTTACTTGCTGAGGTTAATATACGAGGAAAAAAATAATAAAACATGAAATATAAAGTGTGCCATAATTTTTGCACAGCCCAGATTTCATGTTTAATTTTTTTCCTAAAAATGTTAAACTCATAAAGCTTAGACACTAATTGTGTATTTAAATGGGCAGAAATGTAGTTCAATGTAGAGGACATGTTCACTTATTTACACTCAACAACAATGCAGAACTTAAACAGGGGTGCCCAAACTTTTGCACACAACTGTAGGTCACTCGTTGGTTGTATTTTATTGCGTTTCTGATTGAAATCAATAATAATAAGCCCTGACTGATCCGAACCGCACTCAGAGAAACGTATTTCATCCAGTAATAATGGAAGCTCATGCATCTTTCACACAGTGATAGGAAACACAGTGTCGGTCACAGGAAGCTCCGGTTCTTCACTCCGAGACGTTTTACCCTGACCAACATGGACATGCATGAGCCTTAACTTCTTGGACTGCATATTTAAACTAGTTTTAGAGGAGAAAGTTCTCAAGTTCTCTGTATAATTAAGTGGTTAAGATGTAAACAGAGTCGTTCAGAGTGGTCTGATGTGGTTCTAGAGAAACGTACCAAGTCAAACCTGTTCAGAGTGGTGGTGATGGGAACCAGACGTCCCCCTCTAAAAGCTCCTCACAGAAAGTTCCTACATGAGCTGGTTCTGAATTCACTGCCTGATGACTGAGACGCTGTTTTATGAGAGTTTAGAGAACTTCAACTCCATTCATGGTGGAGGGAGACATGCAGGGCGCTGTGCGGCAAAATAGTCCCCAAAGAAAACTGATTATTCCCGATTTTCCACTATTTTCCATCATCAACATTCCATATAAGCTCAGAAGACTCGTGTAGGTTCTCTGGTGGTTCTGGATGTTGAATAAAGTGTCTATATCTGTGTTGTAGTCATGGCGACACCTGGTACCCATCACCACCACTGTAAAGACGTCTGAACCGTTTCACACCAAACCTTCTGGATCTCTGTTTACACCTCATGCTACTCAAAAGTTGGTGGAATTTTCTACAAACGTGGACGTATCGGTGGCGAGACGCATGGTTTGAGCCGCCTGCTAAACCTTTTCTCAACAATAACGTGAACGCTGCTGAACACACGGCAGTACAGGACAGTGAAGGTGTGCTGTGTTAGGATGTGATGGGGAACGTCTGTGTGCATTCTCACCAGTTGAACCCCGTCAGGTCAGGAGTTTGTCTCTGAGAGGGGAGAAAACAGAACCAGTGGTCAACTTTTCTCAGTGTGCAGCTTCACAACAGAAGCCATTAGTCAGCAGTTTACACTGTCTGGGGGGGATAACACTGCGCTTTCTGGACGCTTCTTCTGGAGACACGTCTACTTTTACCCAAGAAACAGCAGCGTGAGCTTGGTGAGCATCTAAGAATGCCGTCTAGCAGGGCTGCCTGGAGGTTGATAGGAATATATTTGTTTGTTTTTCTCTTTTTTTTGATGGAATTGTTGATTCATCTTCAATTACAAAGAATTGAGCTGGTTATTTTTGTTTTTCAAACTTAAACTGAACTCCTGTAGCCAAATGCTTATTTGAATTACTGTACTTTACAAATGTACACATTACTCTGTAATACTGTGGTTATAATAGTTTTAGAGTGTATCTGTGTTGTTGGAATAAAACCTTGTATCTCCAAAACGGTGACTTTACAGGAGAAGGACTTCAGTTTTAATGTAAGTCAATGGAACCAGGCGTCTTTACCATGTAGTTTTGGGCCGTTTCTTTAGGTCCATTCATCATGAAATTCACCCATAATGTAAAGAACAACAGGGATTTTCAAATTATGTAAAAAAAAACTGAAAAATGATAAAAATGGAGATACGAGGTTTTGTCCCTACAGCACATGCTCACTTGACCTGCATACGTTCAGACGTTCACATCTGCATAAGAACAGATGTCCACCCATCTTATATGTACATCTCCTGGGCTTCTTTCGCGTTGGCCGTTTTTTATTATTACTTTTTTATCCATATTCTGTTCTTTGTATTATATTTGACTGTTCCTCTCAGCTCAGTACTTGTTAACAGTCTATGTGCTGTCTGGTCTGTTTAGCATGTTACATGTGTGACTTACCAGGACTAACTCCTTGGCGAAATAATTTTGTCTAGCACAGCTAACGATTATTTCAGTTTGCTTTCAGTTTGTTTGTTTGTTTTAGTTTTGTATGTAACTGTAAATCAGTTTTGGCTTTTAGCATCAGTTTGATATGTAGGGGAACGCAGGGAACCTAACACATGGCACAGTTTAACAGACGTTTTATGTTGCTAAAGAAGGTCAAGCAGCATGAGCTTCTGACCACATCACCACATTTCCTAGCCGCAGTCTCCCACCAAAATTCAGAGAGTTTGGTCAGCGTTTTAAAGAGATCTGAGCCAAAGAGTGTTTTGGTTTTTTTTTATGTAACTCTAAAACAGACAGCAACATAAAAGCTAATGTTACCTTGTATATAGTTTTGATGTGCTTATGAGGAAAGCTCTGGCAGTAATTAAAGAGTTTGATGCTTTTTTGTTTGTTTGTTTTGCTTTTTTATGCGACTGTAAAAAAAAAAAAAGACTACTACGAGGAAAGCAGGAAAGTGAGCTGGTTTATGCTGCATAGCTGGCTGGTGGTTATTCCACACATTCATCATATTTAAATGTTTCAGATCGTCCAACTAGTTTTAGTATAAGATAAAGACAACATAAGTAAACAAAAATAGCAGCTTTTAAGTGATCACTCCATTTATTGAAGATAAAGGGTTATTCCAAACCTGTATCACCCATGTGAAAAAGTAATGGCCCCCTAAACCCAATAATTGTTTGTGCCACCTTTGGCAGTAACAACTGTAACATCTGCGAGAACTTGTGATGAGTCTTTCACATCGCTGAGGAGGAATTCTGGCCCACTCCTCACCCTTTCTAGAATTGTTTTAATCTGGCTACACTGGAGGGGTTTTGAGCATGAACTGCTCTTTTAAGGTCTTGCCACAGCATCTCAATGGGACTCAAGTCAGGACTTTGACTCGGCTACTTCAAAACCTTAATTTAGTTTCTTTTGAGACATTCAGAGGTGAACTTTTTTGCGTGCTTTGGGTCACGGTCCTGCTGCATAACTCAACTGTTCTTGAGCTTTAGATGACAAACTGAACAGCGGACATTTTCCTTCAGGATTTTCTGACAGAGAGCAGAATTTATTGTTCCATCAGTTGTGACAAGTCGTCCAGGTCCTGCAGAATCAAAACAGCCCCAGACCATCACACTACCACCACCATGTTTCGCTGTTGTTATCATGTTCTTGTGGTGGAATACACCAGAGATAA